>NW_025335941.1:62331431-62337843 GCF_004798865.1 Varanus komodoensis | reverse complement strand
CTTGCACTTGGGGCATAGGAATGGGTGTCATAGGTACAGGTTAGGGGACAAGTGGCTGGAGAGCAGCACTTGTGAAAGGGACCTCAGGGTGCTGGTTGACTGCAGGCTGAACATGAGTCAGCAGTGTGATGCGGTGGTCAAGAGGGCGAACGCCACCCTTGGTTCATAGCCAGAACTGTGGCTTCTAGATAGAGAGAGGTATTACTACCACTCTATATGACTCTGGTACACCCACCACTGGAGTATTGTGCTCAGTTTTGGGCCCCTCATTACAGAAAGGATATAGCCAGGTTAGAGTCAGTGAAGCGCAGGCCCACAAGGTTGGTGGCCGGTTTGCAGGGGATGCCGTATGAGGCGAGACTGAGGGAACTGGGTCTCTTCAGCCTGGAGAAGAGGAGACTCAGAGGGGATCTGTTGGTGACATACAGGTATGTGAGGGGGTGTCACACGGAGGGGGCAGAGACCTGTTCTCCCCTGCAGGGGAAGGCAGGATGCGCTCCAACGGAGCCAAGCTCAAGGAGCCAAGGTTCCATTTGGATGCCAGGAAGCACTTCCTGACAGTCAGGACCCCGTGGGTGTGGAATGGGCTTCCACAAGAGGTGGCTGAGGCCCCATCGGTGCGGGTGTTCAAGGACAGGCTGGACATGCACATGGCGGGCATGTTGTGAGCGGAGCCGGCAGGAGCAGGGGTCAGACTAGATGCGCCGGGAGGCCCCTTCTGACTCGCGCTGTTTCTAGTTTCCATGAAGTGAGCCTTGGATCGGGGACGCCTCCATTGCACATCTCAGCTCCTTGCTCCTTTGCCACTCTCTCCCCTTCCTGTCACACGTCCATACGGCTGGTGGGAAATCTGCTCCCCATAAAGGCAGCATTGTGTTGCCTGAGGGAAGTGTTAGGGAAGGCCCTCTGTTCTCCTCTGGGCGGGCGAGCCATCGAGAAGAGGGCTGACATCCGAGCGCTGCTCAGCCACTCCTGCTCTCGCTCCCGGACAGCTGCCAGCCCCGCCCCCACCTTGACAAAGATGGATGGCCTCCCTCCTGGCGGTCAGGGAGCTTCTTTTCTGTGTGCTTCTGCCTTGCTCGTTCTCCCAGCAAGCTGCCAGCGATGCTCCAATGCTCTTTTGCACTGAACTCGCCATGCTTCTTCTGGGCCATCCGCCAGGACGGCACGGCCTCGCAGAAGCACTGATCTTGCAGGAAAGCAATCGTCTTTGGAGTGCAGAGGCTGCCACTTCCCCCTTTCTGTGTGCGCGTTTTCAGTGGGAGCCCCCCGCTGCAGCCTCCACATCCAATTATGGGAGTGGCATACATGAGAAATGAAAAGAAGCACTTTGGCAGGGCCCCTCTGCCTGACCCCCTGCCCACCGCGATTGTCTGGGCCTGTCAGCCAAACCCATCTGGAAGGTCTCACCTTCCGCAGCAGGGCAAGAGGGTCACACTCTGACAAATCTGCACTGACCGAGAATAATTTAATAAAACAAAACACAGAGCAAAGACTGACCCTGTTTGGAAAAAACGGGGAGCAGATGCACGGCTGGTCCAAAAATAGCACCCAAGTAACCAAGGGAATTTTGTGATCCCCTCTTCCCACTGAGCACGACTGGTATTTATTAATTATCTTGTACTGCAGGTGGCAGTCAGCTTGTATGAAGGATGCTGGAGAAATCCCAGATGGATTCAGAGGACATTAGATTGCTATGAATTCAACCTGTCAATATCACAGCGAACCAGCCTTTTACGAGCCACACAGGTTCCATCAGCTTGTAGATATTTTCGTTAACTTTCTGGAGTAGCGTGCAAACGCAGTTGTACTAAAACAACACAAATGGTACTGGAAATGTGCTAAGATAGATGCCTTTTTTAAAACATAGATGTTCAATAATGAGGGACATGATATCCTTCTCGAAGGACCTCAAAGGCTGCCACAAAGAGGAAGTCAAGGTCTCTTCTTGCTGATGCCAGAGTGCAGGACACGGAATAACCAGTTCAAGATACAACAACCCAGATTCAGGCTGGACATCAGGAAGAGCTTCCTCACTGTCAGAGCAATATGGCAGTGGAACCAGCTGCCTGGAGAGGTGGGGGGCTCTCCCACACTTGTTTGTTGTTTGGTGGCAGAGTCATGCCTGACCCATCGCGACCCCATGGACCACATTCCTCCAGGCCTTCCTGTCCTCCACCATCCCTTGGAGCCCACCCAAGCCCACACCCACTGCCTCAGTGACTCCATCCAGCCACCTCATCCTCTGCTGTCCCCTTCTCCTTTTGCTGTCAGTCATTCCCAGCATCAGGGACTTCTCCAGTGATCTCCCACACTAGAGACATTCCAGGCAGAACTGGACATCTGAGTGGGATGGTGTAACGTGGTGTCCTGCAACAGCAGGGGGTGGACTAGATGGCCTTCATGGCCCCATCAGCTCTCCAACTCTATGAGTCTATGATTCTCTCTCTCTCTGATGCCTTCAGCATGCAGCCCTGTGTTTGTCAGTGCATAGACTGAGGTACGAGAAGTGCCAAAAAAAATTATGCGTGGGATAAATTTACATGAATTGTGGCAGACTTTTCTGAATGGACACTCTCCCCCTTGCATCAGTGGGTGGACAATGGAAGGAAAAAGAACCCATGAAACACACAGAGAACAGAATTAAAAAAGCCATGCATTTCTAATGGCAATGCCTTACCAGGCACATGTCCTTTCCTGGGTCCCTCAGGAAAAATAATAACTTAGCCAGTGTCCTCGAAACAATTGTTGGAAGTTTGCTAGGGATAAATGGAGCATTCAGCTGAATGTTCTCCAATGCGAGCTTACTGGCTCCAAATTTGGAGGGTGGGGGTGTGAGAAGGGAAGCACTCCTTGGCAAGTTGGGTGGCCGCGGTGGGTCAAATGCGGGAGGGGGAAGACTGTCCCCTGCTGACCCTGTCAGGCAGGTGGTGAAGGTTGCTGCAGCGAGCAAGGTGGCGAGGTGAGAAGAGGCCACTTCAAAGCATGCAGAATCCCAGGGTCTGAAGCAGGAACCTTGAGATCTGATGCTGGGACTGAGCCCAATACAAGTCTTAAAACTTTCTCCAAGCACTGTGGTTGTGACCTGCGTTTCCTGCCCTGCTCTACCCACCTGTGCGCACTCGAGGGCAAAAATGGGACAAAGAGAGTTGTGGTTGTTTGATATGGATTTTAGGTGATGTCTGTTTCAGCCCTGATATTTTAGACATGTGCAGTCGCGATTTGGTGGACTGGGCGTCCAATCAGTTGTGTCCCAGATGTTACTTAATGCGAAGTCTCTCAGTGATTGCTGTGAAGCTTCAGGAACTGCAAAGACCATTGCTCTGGAAGTTCCTCTCCATTTAAATATGAGCCAAAAATGTGATGCAGCTGCAAAAAAGGCAAATGCTATTTTGGGCTGCATTAACAGAAGCATCACTTCCAAAACACATAAAGTACTAATTTTACTATACTCAGTACTAGTTTGGCTTCACTGGGAGTACTCCATCTTGCTCTAGACAGATAAGTTTTTTTAAAAGATGCAGAAAAGCTAGAAAGGGTATAGAGGAGGGCAACAAGGATGATTGTGGGCCTGGAGGCAAAGCCCTGTGAGGAAAGACTGAGAGAACTGGGCATGCTCAGCCCCAGGAAGAGAAGATTAAGGGGAGAGAGGACAGTCCTCTAGCAAACACGATCACAAAGAAGAACAGGATCTCTTCTCATTCATTCCAGAGTTCAGGACACAGAATAATGGACTTAAGTTAAAAGAAACCAGATTTAGACTAGACACCAGGAAGAATTTCCTCACTGTCAGAGTGGTATGACAATGGAACCTGTTACCTGGGGAAGTTGTGGGCCCTCTCTTGCTAGGGCCCCTTCCAACCCCACCCTCCTGGGATTCTATGATTTGCTTCTTGTAAACATTTCTACATGGCGACTCTTTGCAATCCAGATCTAAGCCCCTCTCTAGGTCCTTGTTGCATTTGCTTGGGAGATTTGGTTGAATGCCAGAGATGGTTCTATGGGGTAACAGTAGGGTAGGTAAAAGCCAAAAATAATTTTGAGGAGGGCAGTGACAATGTAGAGGCAGATGCTAATGTGCGTGTGCCTCAACAAGAGCAACTGGGGGAAACTTTCAGAAAGCTGTCAAGTTTTGTTTCTCAGTGCCCTGCAAGAAAGCTCATAAATACTGAACCGACTGTGAAGTGAAGAACGTTTGCCTGTCGTTTGTCCAGTCAGTCCTCTGCAGGCACAGATGGGAATTAATCGTGCAACTGCAGATGGAAAATGAGTGAGATCCAAGCTTATGGTGGTTCTCCAAGTTCTGCCTCAAACATTGTCTCATCTCATTCCTTTCCCAAATGCATTTTTGTTGTTATCTGAATACGTGGGAACACATTTTTCTAAAGTGCACTCTCAAAGTTATATTTTCCCCTTTGACTAAAGCCTGAAAATGTGCATTTAAAGTCTGTGCCCAACAGATTCTTTTTACAAAAGCTTGGAAATATGAGATCATTGCCCTAAAACTACAATCACATTTTGAGGTCTGAATGGGGCAAGTTGTGGTCAAAAAAGAACCAGAAGGAGAAATATATCTCAGTGTTTGACATCAAACTTTGTGATTAGCAGCTAAAACTAAGCCTCCAAATTAGATAAGCCTGTGATAGATGCAAGGAACTCACTCAGACACACTGCCTGGTCAAAGGAGCAGTATATTCTGTCCTTGCTTCCCCCATCCAGTTCTAACATTGGGAACTCTGCCTGGGGTGGCATAGACTTCAGGTGCCTCTTCCACAAGTACCTCCCCACGTGTCCGAATTGTCTTCGTTTTCTATCCCTCTGTGTGGTTTCCCTGCCATCTCCTGCTCCACTATGTGGCTGATGAGCTGGAAGCAGGGGCTCCAATGGAGCACGCTGGAACCTCTCCTTGGATCAGAGGGGATCACGCCTCCTGTGCCAGTCTCCCCATTTTCCCCAGAGCCCACCTGAGGCCTGGATTGATTCGGCAATGAGGACAGGTCAAAAGGAGGGTTTTCTCCAGCCATGTTTCCCTCCAGAGCCCTGATCTGTGCTGCTGACCCAGAGCCTTGGATGCCACACAACATCCTGCCTTTAAGTCAGCCCTTTGATCCCTTGCAAGCATTTTTAGTGAGCCAGTCAATCAGGCTTCATTGTCCTCTCCTTCCTGCAGTCTCCTTCATTCTAGCATGTTGCACCTCACAGAAAGCTATAAATCACAAGCGGCACAATTATGGCACGTTACCTCAAACCACTGTAATTATACAATTAAGTTGTGACAGGAGGTTTTCTCCTTTTGCCTTCACAATATGGTGCTTAATGTAGCGATTAAACTATATCTGTACAAATGGTGCTAATTGAAAGAGAATGGGTTTTTACTGATAGAAACATCGAAACAGAGCGAGTCAGAAGGGGTCTCCCAGGCCATCTAGTCCAACCTCTGGCACCAGCCGGCTCCACTCACGACATGCCCACCATGTGCATGTCCAGCCTATCCTTGAACACCCGCACCGATGGGGCCTCAACGGCCTCTCGTGGAAGCCCATTCCACACACTTGGGGTCCTGACTGTCAGGAAGTGCTTCCTGGCATCCAAATGGAACCTGGGTTCCCTGAGCTTGGCTCTGTTGGAGCGCATCCTGCCTTCCTCTGCAGGGGAGAACAGGTCTCTGCCCCCCTCCGTGTGACATCCCCTCACATACCTGCATGTCACCAACAGACCCCCTCGGAGTCCCCTCTTCTCCAGGCTGAAGAGGCCCAGTTCCCTCAGTCTTGCTTCCTACGGCATCCCCTGCAAACCGGCCACCAACCTTGTGGCCCTGCGCTGCACTGACTCCAACCTGGCTATATCCTTTCTGTAATGAGGGGCCCAAAACTGAGCACAATACTCCAGTTGCGGGCGCACCAGAGTTGTGTAAAGTGGCAGTAATACCTCTCTCGATCTAGAAGCCACACTTCTGGCTATGCAACCAAGGGTGGCGTTCGCCCTCCTGACCACCACATCACACTGCTGACTCATGTTCAGCCTGCAGTCAACCAGCACCCCGAGGTCCCTTTCACAAGTGCTGCTCTCCAGCCACTTGTCCCCTAACCTGCACTTATGACACCTATTCCTATGCCCCAAGTGCAAGACCTTGTTCTTATCCACACTGAACGCCATCCTGTTGTCTTCTGCCCACTTCCATAGTCTGTCCAGATCCTTTTGGATCTGGAGTACCTGCTCCTCAGTTGTGGCCACTGCTCCAGTTTTAGTGTCGTCTGCGATTTGATCAGCAGACTGTTCACCCCTTCTTCCACGTCATTGATGAAAAGATTAAACAGGATCGGCCCCAGGACAGAGCCCTGGGGGACCCCACTTGTCACTGGCCACCATCCCTATGATTCCCCACTAATGGTTACCCTCTGCTTTCGGTCAG
>NW_025335941.1:62041986-62331331 GCF_004798865.1 Varanus komodoensis | reverse complement strand
TCCAGATCCAAAAGGATCTGGAGTACCTGCTCCTCAGTTGTGGCCACTGCTCCAGTTTTAGTGTCGTCTGCGATTTGATCAGCAGACTGTTCACCCCTTCTTCCACGTCATTGATGAAAAGATTAAACAGGATCGGCCCCAGGACAGAGCCCTGGGGGACCCCACTTGTCACTGGCCACCATCCCGATGATTCCCCACTAATGGTTACCTTCTGCTTTTGGTCAGTCAACCAGGCCCTAATCCACCAGACAATGCTTTGGTGTATCCCAAAACTCCTCAGTTTCTCCACCAGGATATCATGGGCCACTGTCGAAGGCCTTGCTGAAATCCAGGGAAACCACATCCCCTCTGTCCAGCCACCTTGAAACCTTGTCACAAGGTTGTCTGGTAGGACCTGTTTTTGCGGAAGCCGTGTTGTGTGGCTGTCAGCCACCCTTCCCTATCTAGCATCACTAGATCTCTCTCTATTATGAGCCTTTCCTTTGTTTTTCCTACAATGGGCATAAGGCTAACCGGTCTATAATTCCCCATGTCCTTTCTACTATGCTTTCTGAAAATTGAGACCACTGATTCCACTCTCCAGTCCTCTGGAACTTCACCCGTTCTCCACGAGGTCTCAAAAATGGAGGCCAGCGGGCGTGAGAGAACCCCTGCCAACTCTCTAAGTACTCTCGGGTGTAACCCGTCAGGGCCTGGCACCTTTGTAATGTCCAATGCCCTGAGGAGCCCCTCGACTTCAAGGGGGGGTGACTCTAATCTGTGCTCCTAAGTCCCCAGCCTCATCTAATCTCCTATGCGGATATCCCTCGTCCTGCTTTGGGGAGAACACAGAGGCAAAATAGTCATTTAGCATCTGTGCCTGTTCCCTCATATCAGTCACTGGATCTCCTTCCTCCTTATTTAGTGGTCCCACCACTTGTCTCCCCTTCCTCTTCCTATTTACATGCTGATGGGTGGCCTCTCCAATGGAAACCCAGTTCCTATGCTGGTAAAAGCATGTACTCAAGGGCAACATTTTTATGTTACCGAGAAGAGGGTGTTCCTGCTTCAACAGGAGCTGAAAAAGCTGGGAGGGCAAGTCTATCTCTGCAGTTGCCTGGAAAGCGGCCTTCTAGATGATTTTTTGATGAGCGAGAAGATCTAGTGTCAGGATCTAGGCTGCCCTCAGGCGCCACCTGATGGCCAGAACCAGAACACCACCTCAGCATTTGCAGGATCGGTCCAGGCCCTGTTGGATCTCAGCTAGGAGCCTGCTGGGAGCCCCGGGGGAAGGAGCAAGGTCTTCCTTACAGCAACAAACCTTTGTCTTGCTCCACAAGGTCCGCTTGTTCCTGCCCTTGCCCTGCTTGTCACAATGACAGAGCAGTTTTTGGACTTTGATACTGGACTTTGGATGGTGCTGGAGTTGGTCTTGCCTTGGGTTCTTCTGCATCTGCCCTGTTACCTGCTGCCCATGCCTGCAACCCTGGCATCTGGTCGGGTTTGGTGTCTCCTCGATGCCCACGTCGATAAGAGGTCGTGCACAGACCCCTCAAACTTATATCGGAACGTCAGAAGAGCCGGGCTGGATCAGAAGAGGGAACGTCTAGTCCCATATTTTGTTCACACAGAGGCCAGCTAGATGCCCGCAGGAAACCCGCAGGCAGGCTGTGAGGGCAACACCACCCTTGCTCAAGCAACTCTGGTGGGAGCGTGTTACCATCAAGACTAGAAGCCACTGATAACCTTCTCCTCAAATCTCCTTTTAAAACCCTCCAGATTGGTGGCCATCATTACCATGGATCAGCTTGGATCACTGTGGGAAACGAAATCAGGGAAGCATCCAAGAAATGCAGGACCGTCATAATGGATGACTTCAACTCTCCTCACATGGGCTGGATGAATGCATGTTCCAGTTCTGACAGAAGGGTTAAATTTCTCAGTGCCCTAAATGATGGTGCCCTTGAACACACACCAGCTGCTGAGGAGCTTGGGCAGGAGGTGGTCTTGCCCCCATCCCGCCGGAGGGATCCTGCGGGCAGCTGGTTTGTCACCGTGTGCAGAGTGCCGGACCGGATGGACCTTTCGTCTGATCCAGCTTGGCTTTTCTTATATTCTTATGTTCTAGCATGATATCTTGCTGTGGTCACCTCATTCACTGCACACATTTATCTACAAATAACTCCCAATCTCCAGGTTCTTTGCTCCTTGTTATGTCTTAGACTAGAAGAAACTCCACCAAAGACCTGTGTTGGGGCCATGCCATGCGTAGTCACATCAGTGCAAAGCACCCGTGGTTCCTCAGAGGAACCAACATGTTTCAACACCCAACACAAGAGTGTTTTTATGAACCCATCATTAAGGAAGTTCAAAGTCCACTTCTAGGCACAAGACATCTGCTTATAAAACAACTCTTAGGATTGGGGACAGTTTGGGTTAGAAGCAGAGACGAATCTATGATTTCTTATCTCATCACGCTGAAATGTGTTCGGCATTCTGAGCGCCGCCTTGAGACCCCAGACCTGCCCGTGCAATGCACTCACAATGAAAGATCAACCGCACGCTGCAGATTATCAGTTTAATTCTTCATCTGAGCAGTTCATTTTTGTTTCTGTTGCCTGAACTTTAATCCCTCACAACCTACAGTTGGTCTGCCCCACTCCTTATCAGTGCTCCCACACCCGTCCTGCCTGCTGCCGCCCTTCCGTTTGCACCACCTTTATGTTGACAACAACAACATGAAGGAGATGACATTGAGCGGATGTGGTTCAGCAACAAGAGATAAAACAATGCGAAAATGATGGAGATTCTCGGAGCTTATCAGCCAAATAGGACACTGGACTGGGGGTGGGGGATGGAGAGAGAGAGAGAATAATCAACATAAAGCTCTTATCAAAATGTCTCCCAGGAATAGGTTATTTGAAAACATTTTTATAAAAAAAACCTGTCACTGCTAAAGGAAAAAAAAACTAGATTATTTTAAAGCAATTTCATTTGAGAGAGATTTGGTTTGTTATGAAGGGTGCTGGGGAGTCCAAGCAAGAGGCAGACACCCAGGGAGGTGTTCTGCCCTGTGAGCGTCCATCGTCATGAGAGCAGAGGGAAGGCAGGCCTTGCTGCTCCTCCTTGTTTCCATGATCTTTCTCCACCGCTTCCGCTCGCTGGAAGGGAAGGTCGCACCTGATGCGTTTCTCAGCTCGCTTTGAAGGAAGTCAGTTTTCTTAACTGGAGGCCTGCTCTGAAGGCGCACTGGTGGCATTTCTATTTATTTATTAGATTTATTCTGCTTTTTAAAAAGAGCTCAGATTGGCTTACTTCATTCTCCTCCTCCTGCTCTCAGTCTTATCCCCACGACAACAGCCCTATGAGGTAGGTAGGTTGGGCTGAGAACCTGTGACTGGCCCAAGGTTGCCCAGTTGGCTCCATGGCTGAGCGGGGACTAGGACCCGGATCGCCTGAATTGCCAGAACAGCCTGAATCACAGTCCCTGTGCTCTTAACCCCGACCCCACTCTGGCTCTCAGTAGAAAATATATATTGTATTTTCAGTATAAAGGGGGTATGACAGTATAAAGGGGGTATTTCCCCATTGTTCACCTTGTTCCCTTCTTTGTATCCTTGATCGTCACTTGCTGGCCATTTCTGTTCTAGTCTTATGCCTAGAAATGGTCATGCCTTCCTGTTACCCGTTCCGATTGGCAACATGGAAGCATACGTGTTCCTTGGGCGAAAGCCACCATGCGGAATCGAAAAGAGACGGCACCGAAGCTGCAGAGAGGCTGACTCTGTAACTCCATTGCCTCCACTGGAATGCCAGCTCGTGGCGAGAAGAACGACGCCTGAATGCGGGTTGGACAGCGGCATTGGAGAGAGCCACCGGAATGCGTGTTGGAGTGGTGGAACCTCACTGCCCTTTCAGCTGCTCCTCCAAGATCAACCCAAATGGGATGTTGGCAGGACAACCTCTTTTCTCATACTTGGAACAGAGCCAGTTTTGGAACTTAGGGTGCAGTTTGGTTGCGGTCCCATGCTCATGTATAGAATTAAAGGCATTACTTTTGAGTCGCCAGGCATAAGCGTGTGCTGTTAGTTTCTGAGCTGACTAGAGAAGAGAAAAGCTTTGGCTTAATCACAGTGGTGCTCAGGGTATTGTATGGGATGTCAGTGTTGTTCAGCTTGTACCAGAGCTATGGATATGATTGTAAATTCATGGTTGTGAGCCACTTTGGAAGTATTTTGCAGGCAGTGTGGGATGCACATATTTTAACTACAGACAGTCCTTGGGTTACAAATGTCTGGGTTGTAACCTGTACTTACAAACATGAAGATTGCCATAAACCCTAAATGAATATCTCTAGTAAAAACCTGTGAATATTTGTAGGGAACTATTTGGCAATGTATCATCAGTGGTCACGTAGTTCCCTACAGATATTCATAGTTTTTCACTAGGGATAGTCATGGCTATCTCTAGGGAACTATGTGATGGTTTGGCAACATGTCTCTCAGTGCCCACGTAATTCCCTAGAGATACAGTATTCACAACTTTTAATTTCATGGTATACAGACTCTAGTTTCCAGGTGCAATCCCTCCTCTCTCCAGCAGCACAAGCAAACCCTGACTTTCCAGCACCAGGTCCATCTCCATCATCATCATCAGTTAAAGTTAGGCTTAATGTTGCCTCAGGAATGTTCTAAACTGTTTTAAGAAGCCCCATCGGTGAGGGTGTTCAAGGATAGGCTAGACATGCACATGGTGGGCATGTCATGAGCACAGCTAGCCGGAGCTGGGGGTTAGACTAGATGACCCAGGAGACCCCTTCTGACTTGCTCTGCTTCTATGTTTCTAAGAACTGCTTCTTTTATTTGGCTTTTTTACAATACTTTTTACTACACACACACACACACACACACACATATAGATTGTCTCTCTCTTCAGTCCCTGTAGTTACTTTATTATTACTGTATTATTATCATTATTGCAATGCTGTGTTGTGTTTAAGATGTTTTAGTGAATATGGAATTGCTTTATATGCACAGAAAAGTAAAATATATACATATAATAAGACAAACATTTGGCTTACCCATGCGATGCAGCTCATATACAAATGCAACTTAAGGATGTTCCCAGGAATAGACCATACTCGTCCATAACCTGGGGACTACCTGTAAATAATTGCTGTGGAAACACTGTCAAGGGAAACCTCCTGAGTCAGAACTGAGTAAGAGTTATTATAGAATTTGTGCTTGTTGACTTCCTCCTTGAATGTTGAATTGCTGGTTTGCTGCAGCAGGTCTCAACATCTTTGGGCCTATCAGAGGTAATACTTCTGGAATTTTCCTTTAAAATCATGAAATGCTCATGGTTTCTTTGATATCTTCTTCAGGATTGCATCGTTGCACATTTGCACAATTCTGCCCACATTCACAATGCAGTTTAGCAAAAAGTACCACACACACAGTGTGGGAAGTGGATTTATGATACACTTTAGACCAAACTGGGGCATAGGAATGGGTGTCATAAGTACAGGTTAGGTGACAAGTGGCTGGAGAGCAGCCCCTGTGAAAGGGGTGCTGGTCAACTGCAGGCTGAACATGAGTGATGTGGTGGTCAAGAGGACGAACGCCACCCTTGGTTGCTTAGCCAGAAGGGTGGCTTCTGGGTCGAGAGAGGTGTTACTACCACTCTATATGACTCTGGTGTGCCTGCAACTGGAGTATTGCATTCAGTTTTGGGCCCCTCATTACCGAAAGGATATAGCCAGGTTGGAGTCAGTGCAGCGTAGGGCCACAAGGTTGGTGGCCGGTTTGCAGGGGATGCCGTATGAGGCGAGATTGAGGGAACTGGGTCTCTTCAGCCTGGAGAAGAGGATACTCAGAGGGGATCTGTGGTGACATACAGGTATGTGAGGGGAAGTCCGGGCCCAATTCAAGGTGCTGGTTATCACCTACAAAGCCCTGAACGGCTTAGGCCCTGGTTACCTAAAGGAGCGCCTGCGTCCATATATGCCCTCCCGCCCCCTGAGATCAGCGGCAGAGGCCCTTCTCTGGGAACCCTCCGTGAGGGATATTAGGAGGGTAGGTACTCGGAGGAGGGCTTTCTCTGTGGTGGCGCCCAACCTATGGAATGCGCTCCCCAGAGAGATCCACCTGGCGCCGTCGTTATTTGATTTTCGGCGCCAGGCCAAGACTTTTTTATTTAAATGCTATTTTAACTGTTAATGGTTTATTTGTTGATTTTAAATTGACCAGGCTGTTTCCACTTTTTTATTTTATGTATTTTATAATTTTTTTTGTATTTTATGCGGGATTTTAATGATTGGAAGCCGTCCTGAGGCTTATGCGATGGGGGCGGCATATAAGCTGTCTAAATAAATAAATAAATAAAAAAGTCACATGGAAGTGGGTATAGACCTGTTCTCCCCTGCAGAGGAAGGCAGGACGCGCTTCAACGGTGCAAAGCTCAGGGAACCCAGGTTCCATTTAGATGCCAGGAAGAACTTCCTGACAGTCAGGACCTCTAGGGTGTGGAATGGGCTTCCACGAGAGGCTGTTGAGGCCCCATCGGTGAGGGTATTCAAAGATAGGCTGGACATGCACATGGTGGGCATGTCGTGAGCAGAGCCGGCTGGAGCCGGAGGTCAGACTAGATGGCCCGGGAGGACCATTCTGACTCGCTCTGTTTCTATGTTTCGAAACTACTCAGTGGGTGCTGCAATTTTCAATTGCATCAGGTCTCCTTCCTACAAGAGTTCCTCTGTCCCATTTTTGAGAATCCGTCCTTCCCGACACACCTCAGCTCCGCCATTCAGCAGCATCTCCTGACTTTCCGTGCAGCAGTTTCTGGGGTTTGGAGTGAAAGCTGTAGGAAGGAGAGGATGAAATCCACTTCCAAAAAAGTTGCTCTGGCTTAAATCCAGATCTAACCATCAGTAATATGAAAAATGCACTCCATGCATCACCAGGAAAAGCATCCAGGTGCTTCTTTGGCCTGCACATTCCCGAAAGCTGGATCACAAATTTATCAGAAAGGAATGAGAAGTGTGCACCAAGGCAGTTCCTTCAAGCGTGAATGCTGCAGTAGGTGTTTCTTTAGTTTTCAAAAGCCCATGAATATTTCAGGATAATAAATGTCAAATTAAATGCTTAACGATCTTGTTTACATTTAAAAGACCTTGAGAAGGATCGTTAAAAAAGCCACACAATTCCTGCTTTTTGTTCAACAGGAACATCCACCCCCCAGCCCTGCAAAAGGCAAATGCACTTTTAAAAAGTGCGAAAACCTTTAAAAAACTTTAAAAAAGGGTTGATAGCAACCCTCAAAACATACTGTGCAGTGCAATCCTGTACAAGTTTACTAAGGTTCAAAGGGAGCAACTCCCTAGTACGGTGATCCTACCTGGTACAGATAATGCTAGGGAAAGTCAAAGGCAGAAGAAACATAGAGGACCATCTCTGAGAGGGATCTATTCCTTGAAGGAAGCTTCAGAATGAAGTCACAAGAGCTGAGCAGAGCTGTCCAGGGCATCTGGACAGCTGGGCTGGAGTCCAGGGAGCCACATCCAGGGAATTGAACAGATTCCCGCTCTCCGAATGGATTTCTCACACATCCGTGCTTCCCACTGGCACCAGCTTCATTATTCAGAACCCGGTTAAGGCTGACCTCTTTGCCAGTGCCTTTAGCAATTCCAAATAGCACAAGGGGTGATGTTATGTTTTACCTCAGATTTTGTTTCCCACCTGTATTTTATTGTTAGCCACCTTGGATGCTCTGGTTTGGGTGGAAGGACAGGGCATCAATTTATTAATCTTAATATCATGATATTATGGGCAATTCCCTGGGGATTTTAAAAGTCCATTTATTTATTTTATTTATTTAGCAAACCTATATGCCGCCCCATTCACCTAAGCCATTCTTAGTGCCCTGTTCATTCAATACCTTCCTAATGTCCATTCCCTCTATTGTGGCATTGTCTGTTTTTTGCCATTATCTTGCATTTTATCATTGTCAATTAATTGTACATCAGCTAAGGTATTTTGGTTACTGGGCACCCCAAACAAATAAAGAAATAAAATGTGGTTGTTTGGAGATGCAGCGCAAAGTGCCATTATTTATATAGATGTTTAGGAAGGTCAAGTGTCCCTTTTGTGTGGGTTTTCTTGCTGTTTTTACAGGTTAAAAATTGTCAATAGTTACTTTCCATCCATGTTTTGCAGCTGCTTCTTTTTCCCAGTTTCATATGGTGTTTATATTTGTAGTGTTGTTTTACTTACACAGTAAAAGGTGAATGATTTGGATATCCGAAGAGAAAGCTGGGGTTGCATTACAGGGAAAGATGTTTCCCAGGGAGGGCATATGGTTCTTTGTGATGGCTCGGATGAGTCAGGCATGAAAAGTGTTAAATTCAATATGGACTGAATGCTTTTGAATCCACCTACTTTCCTTTTGATAATTCTGAATTACCCTCCCCTGCAAAATATAAAGAAGCTATAAGCCAGCTCAAATATTCTCATCAAGAGCTAGTCTGTCTCTCTCTCTCTCTCCCCCTTGCTCTAATCTTCGCTAATAATCATCACAAACGTCTTTGGTGTGGCTCTTTGAAATGCAACTGATTTAATGTTATCAGCAAGTGAAATAACCTTAGAACTGAAATAGACTTGGTGAGCTGGTCTTGTTAGGAAGCACGGGCCTTTCATAATCTCTTCATCACAAACCTTCTGTCAGCACTGTCTGCAAATGCAGTCGTGTAACAGAGCGAACCTCCGACGAGACACGGAGTACCTTCTTTTCTCAAAATGCAGCTCATATCTCTTGGATGATAGAGCATGGAAGTGCACACGACGGAACTGATGGTTTCTCTACCTGATAATTTGTTGAACTCTGCTTGTTGTTGTAGTATCATAATTTCAGCTCAGCAGTGCAGTCTCACCTGGTGCCCTTTGCTATTACAAATCACAAGCATCGGTGTTTCCAGAGCACCGCCATCTGCCTCTCTCAACCGGCTGCCTTCCAGCGGAGTTGGACTGCAGTTCCCATCATTCCTAAGCAGCATGGGAGTTGCGTTTTGGGAGCTGTGTTCTGGCACCTCTGGAGGGCAATCCACAGGGGAAGGCTGGCTGACAATGTATAGGCAGAGTGAGAAGATCAGGTTGTTGCTGTGATGATAACAATTCTTTTATGGCTGCTTATTGCTAAGTATGTTGCTGCCTCTGTTGATGGGAGGTTGAAATGGAAGGCTGCTTGGGCAAGGGACCCGTCCCCCTTATAAAATGACGTGCATGCTGTTGGCACTACATCGCTGGCAAATGAAACAGTAACGATGGCTTCTACAGTAACTACAGGATCAATGCATATCTTATTATTTGCGAAGTGCAGATTGGAATGTCGCTGGTGCATCCCTGGTTGCGTTTGTGAAACATCAGCGTGTCTAGAGATACCTGCTTTCAGTGGCCAGTTTCTGACAACTTAACATGGGTCCTCATTGCCCTGTGTACTGCTGTGGTGATGTGGGTTGTCAGTGAGCTCCAGCTACAGGGCAGTCTGGAAACAACAAGCATTACCACTGCAACAACAACGACAACGTTGTCTGAAATCAGCTGTGCTAAGCTGCCCACAATTCTCAACCCAGCAACAAACCGTGGCTTCTCTTCCTGTGTTGTTCATGATGAACAAACCGTGGTTTGTTTGTGTGTTTGTTGTGGCAATGTGGGCCGTAACAACATGGGTTCTCGGACAAGGCGCTGTGAGCAAACTGTCCCCAGAGGCCGCATGTACCTGCTGCTAGGACAACAGAGACAGATGTGCAGCATTCCAAATAAAAACCAAAGGGAAATAGTAGCGGAAGGAGAACAGGGACACAAGGAGTTGGTTTTTAACTTCAGAGTCAGAGACTAATGAGGTGGCCAGACTTAAGGTGGGCTCTGGAGCATTTGACTCTAAGAGTCTTCTCTGGGCACACAGAAGGAAACATGGCATGCAACATTAGCTCTCAGGATTTATTACTATTTATTTAAAACGCTTGTATGCCGTCACCACATGCCTTGGCATCTCGGGATGGCTCACAATATATACAGTTAAAAACAATAAAATGATCTATAACAAATTCAATAAAAGATCACATAAGAAAAAAAACCCAAAAACAAAAAGAGCGACTGTTCAACGATAAAATATTAGTTTTTAAAATAGCGATTAAATAAAAAGGTTTTAACCTGGCACCGAAAAGAATATAAACTCGGTGCCATGCGCGGCTCTCCGGGGAGCACATTCCATAATCTGGATGCCACCGCAGAGAAGGCCCTGCTCTGGGTAGATGTTCTTTTTATCTCCTCTAAAGCGGGCTCCTGGAGCAGAGCCTCTCCCACAGATCTGGTCCACAGGTTGGAGTCTCTTGATAATACCTCACTCTCTAACTTCTCAGCAACACCCAGGCAATGCATCTCAGGGACCCTGCATCAGAAAATGCATGTTTCAGCTCTGTTGGCCTTGGCTTCAGCTCATCCCTGGCTAAAATAAAAGGGCCAAAGAGCTGCCTGCAGAGGCTTGACAGGTCTGTTGTAACCTGGAAGCTATCAAAGAAAGAACAGAGCATTTCTGAGGATTCTTTGAGCTTAAATACAGACTCATGTGCATGCCTGCGTCAAGGAAACAGGAATTCCACAACCTGTACCCCTGATTCAAGTCAAGCATGTGCACATAACTTTTCTCATTTTGCAATAAGAGCAGAGAAGAGTACCCATGTCTCACCCCTGACCCTGGGAAATCTCATTTTCAAACACCTCTGCTGCCTCTGATGTCACACACATACATTTAAAGGTATATTTCAAGCCATAATGGTGACAAACCTGCCCTAGAAACAAGAGCTTATAAATGTTGCAAGCTGAACACTACATCCAACATAACGCTTTTCCCTGCAGAATTGCAGTGCACCCTGGGATGGGAGGAACCTTGCTCCTTCACTTTTGATCCCACGTATAGAATGGATACCCAGAGTGCTTGCTGGTCCCTCTCCCTCCATCCCATTGCAGTTGGCCCAGCTGTATCTGGAATAGCAAACGCATGTGGGAGAAGTCAGGACATGCTTAAAAAAATGCATGCCACCTCACCTGGGCTCCAGCGAGCCAATCAGTCTTACCCCCCTCTAGGTTGCGTGGGATCAACATAGTCCTTGCTATCTCCCCTTCCTCAATTTTCCCTATTTCTCTTCCAACCACCACCCAGTATTTCCTTATTACCCACCATGCTCAGTCCTCCACAGGTTTGTTCCAGGAAGGACTTTGCCCCCTTGAATGTTCTTTCACAAGAGCCTTCTGCAATCCTGCTGATCATGGAATCAGAGAGTCACAGAGTCATAGAATCAACCATAGAATCATAGAGTCATAGAATAGTAGAGTTGGAAGGGGCCATAAAGGCCGTCAGGTCCAACCCCCTGCTGTTGCAGGACACCAAGCCACACCATCCCACTCAGATGGCTGTCCAGTTTCTTTTTGAAAGTCTCTAGTGTGGGAGAGCCCACCACCTCTCTGGGCAGCTGGTTCCACTCTCTTATTGCTCTGATATTTCCTGATGTCCAGCCTGAATCTGGGTTGTCACAACTTGAATGGATTACTCCGTGTCCTACACTCTGGCATCAGCAAGAAGAGCTCTTGACCTTCCTTTTTGCGACAGCCTTTGAGGTTCTTCTAGAGGGATCTCATGTCCCCCTCAGTCTTCTCTTCTCAAGGCTGAACAAGCCCAGTCCTCTCAGTCTCTCCTCACAGGGCAGAGTTTCCAAACCCTGGATCATTTTTGTTGCCCTCCACTTGGCCCTTTCTAATTTCCTGCCTCTTTCTTAGGTGATGCCTCTGCATCTCTTCCCCCAGGTTTGTCTGTATGTGCATTGTCACTCATTAGCTCAGTTTGCTGTTAGCAAGACTGATGGGACATGAAGGCACCAAGGTGGCACTGTGCCTGGTCTGACCCGCCCACGTGAGCATGCTTTTCCTCCTTGGTTCAGTACTGGGACAGGGTATGAAAGACTCCTTGGAAACTGGACTGTGTCCTCTTCCATTTGGGCAGCGCATGAACCTCCCCTTACCTCCCAGAACAGGGAAAGGTGCACCTTTTTGGCATTCAGCCAGCTGATGAGGTCTCTTCCTCTCTGTTTGTTAAAAGTTTTATTTTCAGACATGCAGTTGAAGAAAACGGGAAGTGATAAGGAGAAGCATAACTCATGCTAATGAACTTCCCGCCCTCCCCATTCAGAGCGGCTATAGAGAAGCTTTGCGAGAATTTTAATTAGCCTCCCATCGGCATGTATATCATCCATAATATCTCTTGCTGTTCAGGGACCACAGCAGGAAAACGAGTTTGGAAAAGTGGCACAAAGTGGAAAGTGAGCTGGGGCTGCCCTATATTATGGGATGGCGGCATCAACTGGAGAAAGTTTGGAGCTGCTGGTACAGACATTTTCTCTGCCTTTTGCCTCCTTCCTTGTCATTGGCCGTTGTCCTCTGATTTGATCTTCCCCTTCCCAGTTTAAGGCTGTCTATAGATGCCATCAGGTGAGCTTCACATTATTTTGAAAGGCCAAATTCTCAAAGGAAAGGTGATAATACAAACTCATACCTTGTGCTCAATGCCCCCATTTTTGTTAGCATGCCTGTAGATAATTTAATGGCTTCCTCATTTGATACCTAAGATGAGGGGTTGGGGAA
The DNA here is from genome assembly GCF_004798865.1 of Varanus komodoensis. NCBI lineage: Eukaryota > Metazoa > Chordata > Lepidosauria > Squamata > Varanidae > Varanus > Varanus komodoensis. The sequence continues at coordinate 62,318,663 of NW_025335941.1, read as the reverse complement.
AAGGTAGAGAACAAAACTGCACAAACAAGAGGCTTACTATTGGGAGCACCCAAGAGTACAAAGGAAAGCCACCTGGTTTATGATCTGGTAATGCCTTTTCAGAGAGGATCTCAAGGCTGGAAGAAGTGGTCCTATTAGCTCATCTGCCAGCACGTCCACCATAATAGGCAGCTGATTGGTTCTTTCTGATCTGGCCTGCTTATAATTACTCTCAGCTTAGGTCTGGGATTTGGCTAGACCTGGGAAAGGCAAGCTAGTACCCTCCAAATATTTGGGAATGCAACTGTCCATCACTCCAGCCAGAATGAGCAAAGGTAAGGGGCAATGGCAGCTATGGTCTGAAACATCTGGAGAAACATCTGGTCTAGCTGTTAGTAGGATATAGATCAAGTCAAGCCAGAATTTTCCTGGGAGCAAACATGATGAAACTGAGGCTGTTGTACTTTGGGCGCATCATGAGAAGGTAAAACTCCCTGGACAAGACCATCATGCTCGGGAAAGTCATAGGCAGAAGAAGAAGAGGAAGAGCTGCTATGAGGTGGACTTACGATAGCTGAGCAGGGCTGTCAGTGACAAGACCGTTTGGAGAACCTTCAGTGGAGGCTCAGTATGAGCAAGAGGCTGGATGGCATGACCAGCGCGAGGGCAACCACATCGACGGCCTTCCCCTCTGTCAATTTGTCATGGGCAAATGTGCCCTTTTAAAGCCGTTTAAGTTAGACAAATCAAATCTGCAAAGAGAAAAACAAGCGCGCGCGCGCACACACACACACACACACACACACACACACACACACGCTGTAACCTGTACACACTGGGCAAATTAGGCCTACTTGCACACCATCTTCTCTGTGAAATGTGTTTTTTGGTTGTTAATGTGCAATCTCACCAAACCATGGCACGACCCATCAAGCCCAATAAAATAACACAATGCCAAAAGCATCACCTAGTCTTAACATCATCTAGTCATGCCCCCCCCCCCCCACACACACACACAATGAATGCCCTCTGGTGGTTGTGTGGCTGTTATTCGTATTACTTTAAAGCTGAAATTCGTGGGAAGCAGTGAATACCTAGGGAATTCTGCGGATTTTCGGTGCTTTTGCAAAACCATTGCTTAGCCGGTGACCTGGAATCATCTTCCTGCAATCAACTCCTCTTTTTGTGCAATGATTCATTTAGTGCGGGTGTTTTTCCTAGGCTATGCTTCACTCTTCCTTCTCTCTGCCTTGGTCTTTATTTCAGAGACAAACCAGCCGTGACAATATTCCTCCCATTTAACAAATCCATGGAAGTTTGGTGGGTTTTGTTTGTTTTTGTTTTTAATGTAAATTGCTGGTGTAAGGAAGCCAATCTGGATCAGGGCTGCAGAAAGGCAGGTGAGTTTCAATCCTCCCAATCCCAATTAAAAAATGCCTCCATGGTTCTTTCCAGGGGTGCCCTTGGGGCTGTTTCCAGTAAATTGGAATGCCCGATGTAATTTCTTTCCATTCACATTTTAAGTATTCGAAAACCTATAGCAAAGAGGAGCGCAAGATTCTTGAAAGTGCCCTGTGACTGATTTTTTCAAAAGGGTTTCTTTTGTCTGCCACTACTAATGAGAAAAAGGGCATTGAGTTACTTCTTCCCATCATTTTCAAAGTTTCCAGTGACAAACTGTACCGAATTCAATTATGTTAAGACAGTGGGTCCAAAGTTCTTAATTGCAAACCTTTCCTGAACTGGGTTGAAGATGCCACTGGAGACAGAAGCTGCAAACGTGCAATTTGTCCTATTTGTGTGATTTCCATGTAAATCCTATAATAAAAATGCCCCATTTCAAGAGCAAGCAAAAACAAGCAAACAAACAAACCACAAACAAAACAAAAGCAACAACAACAACAACAAACAGACTGGAAAAGAATGAAAGTATTCACTTCCCCATGAAAGAACAAAACACAGTTTTGGGGATTATTTAGATACAGGAGAATCTGGCATTAAGAACCAAGTGTATATTCAAGTTATGATTACAAAGCACAGAATGCAGATTGCTATTAATGTATATTTATACTGCACCCTGTGTTCTCTTACAAGAGAAAGAAAGCGGCTTACAAGTCTCTCCTCATCTCTATCTTCAAATCCTTACAACAACCCTGTGAGGTAGGGTAGCCTGAGAGTGTGTGACAGGGAGCTTTCTGGCTGAGTCGGGACTAGAACTTGAATCTCTGGAGTCCCAGTCTGACAATCTCACTACTAACCCACTGTTTAGCAGTATCATCCTCAAAACCAGAAGGAGAAGGAGAGCAGCCAGGTGGCTAATGGGGACCGGTTGTTATTCTCATGCAATGACAGTCCTCTATCAACTCCACTGGCTTCCTGTTGAAGTCCGGGTCCACTTCAAGGTGCTGGTTTTGACCTATAAAGCCATGAACGGCTTGGGATCGGGATACCTGAAGGAACGTCTCCTTCCTTATATGCCCTCATGCCCCTTAAGATCTGGGGAGAGGCCCTGCTCTGAGAACCCTCCCTGAAGGAGGTAGAAAGGACATCTACTCGGTGGAGGGCCTTCTCTGTGGTGGCACCCGGATCGTGGAATGTGCTTCCCGGAGAGGTGCACCTGGCGCCCAGTTTTTATTCTTTTTGGTGCCAGGTTAAAGCCTTTTTATTTAACGGTTATTTTAAAAACTAATTTAAATTTTAATGATTAACAGTCACTTTTATTTAACTTACGTAATTGTATTTTTTGGTTAATTGTTATTTATTGCTGTTTTATTGTTGTTGTTTTAATGATTGTAAGCCGTCCCAAGATGCCATGCATAAGGGACAGCATACAAAAGTTTTAAATAAATAAATAAATAATCAGCTCTGTGCATTTCTTTTACTGAAACACTTTTTAAAGTTAAGGCGATCCCTGGCATATCCTACTCACAAACTTCCTGGAGCATCCAGACCGCTGCTGAAGGCAGAGTGCCGGAGATGAAAGCTGGTCTCCCAGCTCGCATGTGGGCCTTTTGGACTACAGACAGGGGACTCTGCCCTCTTAGCTAGCCCACAAACCACATGCTAAGCCGACAGTACCGCTCTGAGCTTTTGGACTCTCTCTGTGTGCTGCAAACACCTTTCCTGTTACTGCCAGTTACTCTTCATCATTGTGAAGGATGGAACTTCTGGGTCTTGTTGGCCACCTTTTCTTTTTCCCACAATCCCCCAGGACAGGAAGCCTGGCCCTGATTTTGGCTTCCCAGTATAGGAACATGCAAGTGCCATCCCAGGAACCTCTCACAGACTCATAGCCAAGGTTACACCAAATACACACCAGACTGGAAAGACTGGCCTTATTTAACCAGGCTCATGGGATCTCAGTGGGATGTTGGTCTCAAAATTTTTATTTCATCATCATTGTTGTTGCATGTGTGCATTTTAAACTGTGCTCTAACATAGTTGTTTTCTCTTTGTTTCATTCCCTTTTAATGGCTCTATTATGTTAAGCCACTTAGAAAAGAATAAATGAATAAACTTCTTCAATTAGCAACTGTTACTGCATTTCTTTTTGTCATGGTCTAGAATCCTGACCAATGTGAAGGTTCCCTTCAGCACCTTTCTCTTTGCTACTTTTCTTCTCTGGATCAGAGCTAATCAGGGATCACAGGATGGATGCTTGCATCACAGGGCTATACAGCCAATCAGAGACAGCCATGAGTTGGCATTATGGAAGCCAAATGCAGACAACAGAGAATACAAGCAATGCTTCCTGGAATAGTTACCTAGGCAATTATAGAGATTATGCAGTGAATGGCAGAGAGAGCCAATCAGAATTGCCTGTACTATGACATCACTGTGGGCCGACTGAGGCCAGCGAGAAAAACCCGAAAACTTAAAAAAGCACCATGGATGGCTGGGAGGGTAAACGAGAAAAATGACAAGGGAAAACCAGCAAACCCTCCGGTTTTCAAAACCTGCTTTGTTTATTTTGTAAAAATCCCTCCCTTCCACTATTCTCTCTTTCTCATGGGCTTTCGCAGCGCTGATTGAGAGAGTAAGTGAAGGTAACCTCAGTGAATATTTTGCAAGGCATGTCAAAAGTAGTTTAAAAGAAGGGAAAAAAAGAGGGGGGGATGCATTTCTTGATACTGCTGAGCATGTTCAGTATACATCGCATCGTTTCAGTTCACTCCTAATCATAAGTGATAGCAAACACAAGCAAGCGGTGTCTTAATTATGAGATGGAACGATTTCACGCACAAGACATTTGCCACATGTTAATGGCCGAGAGCTGTGCTGAGCATGTCTCCCTTACTGCCTGTTCACCTCATTCCGAGGCAGGTTTCTTTCAAGGAAACATGTAAGATGAGTATCTTCTGTAACTGAACCTGCGTGCTTGAGATTGCAGGGGGACAAGGTCTAAATAAATAAGAATATTGTTGCATCAATATTTTGACAGAATGGATTCTGAGTTACTTCCATGCCTCGGTGCTGTCATTAGCCAGAATGATTTCTTTTTAAAATAAAGTTTGTCCCTGCAAATGATAATGAGAGAAGTCACTTTGCCATGGTATGTCTAGTAATTAGTGGAGGGGATGCTTTGGGGTAAATGTTGCCCTTGAATGCACACATATGGCTCCAATTGGCATTAATAGGAGCCATACGGATGTCCAAGGACAGCAATTAACCTGCAGGAAGACAGGAAGGGGAAAGAGAGACAGAAATAGTGAGTCAGGTTGGGATTAGATTTTCTGCCTAGCACGCATAAGGACATGCTTATTAAAAAAAAAAAAAAATCTCACAGCTCAAGGGAACACATGGAACCACGGGAAAAAGAGAGGCTGGAAGCCAGTTTAGATAATTGCCATGTTTCCTGCTACAGTGCAACACTTGCAGTCTCCGAGCATCATGGTCCAAGGAGGCTGGCGACCTTTCCTGTCAGTGGGTTCCTTAACCAAGACTGCTTTTATTGGCTGCCCAGGAGCTATCCGTGGTGCTCCATGGTGATGAACCCATTCTGAAGATGGAACTCAGCCTCATGGATAGTTCCTATGAAGCTTGGTTCACAGACGTGGTGGAGATGTCCCCCAAGCGCCAGGGTCCCCATCCTGACCTTAATCAAAAAGGGAAACCTATTGCACCGTAGCGAAGCAGAATATGCAAGAAGGCGGAAAGACCTGTGCTCAAGACTAGGAGATCGATGCAAAGCCAGATTCACTACGTCTGCTCCATCTGAATGAAGCATGGCCCTATCATGCTGCAGCCCCATTGGTCAATGACCTTTATTGACACACAGCCTATCCAATCTATTCCCTGATGGGTCCTACCCCATCGCAGGGGGCAGGTATAGAATTCTGCCCTCAGCCTGATTTACCCTGCTTCCAAACAGCTGGACCACAAAGCTATGTTCTTGTTGGGGAAGTCCACTCCTGATGGCTGAAGATGTCACTGAGGGCTTCAACCACACCGATGCCTTTACATTAAATGAAAACGATTATTTGGACATTGAAAATTCAGCTTGAATTTTCAAAATTCTTGGCTGAGCGCATGCTGCACAGAACAGCTGAGCTTCCTAGTTGGAGCGCAAATGATGTTTCTGCTGACACGCTGGGCAGGAAGCCTCCACCCATCTCTGGGTCTTCTTTAAGAAGCTGGTTGTAACAGAACTGGTGTGTTCAAGTCAGCCTGGACAGAAACATTTCTCATCTGTACCTAGAATATACTGATCAAAGCACAGCTCTTGTCCGACACTTGCATAACACAGATTGGCTGGGTTCAGGCATCCCAACAGGCAATGCTCCATGGCTTTACCATGGTTTACAGGTTTTTACCTTGATATGCCTGGCAGATGATCAGGCTCATGGTGGTAAGGAAGGTCTATGGAATCCACCCGTCCAGCATTCTTGGATTCCCTCTTGTGCTCTGCCCAGTCTTAGGAAGTGAGCTGAGCTAGGAGGAAGGCTTGTGGAACTGGCAGCCTTTTTCCATAGCATGTGCAGCACCACAAAGGCAGTTGCACATGCTATGGAAGAAGGAAGCTGCTTGCATAGTGGTCATGAGAGGCGGAGTTCCTGCAGATGGCTGTGCGAACACTGGGGACACTTGCCAGAAGCTCAGCCTTGTGGCTGCAGGAAAAGGGACCCAAGTCTGGGGAGATGAGCCAGGGAATCCAAGGAATCCACCCACAAAACAGGTTCCTCACACCTCCCTGAGGGCAACCCTCCCCGCTCTTGCAATTTCCTCCATGGTGGGCGGGAAGGAGGCTTTGCTCAATGACTGGAAATCAGCAGGGTGGTGTTGCCCCTTTTCAGTGCCAACCTGTGGATCAGTGGCTCCTGCAGGAGGCAGGCAGACCAGGGGCTCCTCTGGTAGAAGTGCAAAATGGCGGCTGTTGATGGACCTTGAAGGCCAGCCACTTCGAAACGTGGCAATGGGCCATTCTTGCCAAGCAACTCTCTGGCTCTGACCCTGGTACCACAACAAGTAGTGTTTCTTGGATTTGGGTGACACAATGAGTCCATACAGCACAACAGTGGTAAAATAAAATAAAATAAAATAAAATAAACCAAAATCTCCCAGCATGAGCACCAGTTAAGAAACCATCTGTTTGTAAAACAGAGGAAGAGAGGAAGAATTGGGCTCTTCAAAAATTCTTTTGCTCTCTTATAATCCATGGAATATGTGCAGGCAGCATTTTAAAAAACCAGGGCGCTTCTTCAAGGTGTCTAAATATAGATTGCAGGATCTAATTTTAAAAAGGCCCTTTGTTTAATATAAAAGCTCAGAACATTAAAAGGGACCTCTGATGAAGATGTATAAGCTCAAGAGACTCCCAAAAAGAACAGCAATATTTTAGGATATCCAGGAAATATTCTCAAACTTCTTTTGACTAATCCTTGAGATTTATATAATTTTGTCATCTGTACCTGGGCAGTTCTTCTGAGATTCATTTTCCATTTCTTTACTCTTTATATTCTTAACAAAACAAATCACTGGCCACAAAACCTATGTGTGTCATCTTTTTTGCTTCTAGGAATCTCTACTTAAGATATGAAATCTGTCCCTTTCTAAGTTTCAAGATTTTGGTTGTTGCTGTGTGGGGATGATTGAAAAAATGAGAAAAATCATATAAGTTGCCTAGAATTCCTTGGAAGGAAAAAGTCAGGATATAAGTATAAATATAATACATATATTCAAGAAAAATAAATAAAACTTCATGGGGTTCCTTTTCTGTCTACTGGTAGATATATCATGTTACCCTAGAAGAATCTTAGCAATGGGTGAATTTTTACCCAATGTGAATTTATGATAGTCTTTCCAACACTTTTCTGATCTGACAGCCAAAAGCAGTCCAAGTCAGGGGGGGTCAGTTTCTACAAAATTGGCTAATTTCCCCCCCAAAGTCGGAGCCAAGAACTGCATGAAGTCAAAACCACGAATTTAGGCAAATCTAATTGTCAATTCTGAAAAACATTAAATTTGTGAGCAGTGTCCTGGTTTTGCAGCCAACAGATCTGTTATGCCACCTAGAGAAGCAAGGTCGATTGGAACATAAGAGAAGGCCTTTTCAGTATCAGCATCCTGGTTGTGGAATTCCCCGCATTTGCAAATGTTATGTGATCGTGTTCCTTTGTTCAACAGATGAGAAAGTTGCCAATGGCTCCTAGTCTTGATAGTTATACGCTACCTCCAGTATTCAAAGTAGTGTGGTTTTGAATTCTTGTTGCTGGGAAACCATGAACTCGAGGACAAAATTGCACTAGTGCCTTACCTGTGCGCTTCTCAGAGGCAGCTGGAAGGCCACTGAATGAACATGATGCTCGGCCAGATGGACCGTAGTCTGATCCGGCAGGGTTCATCTTATGCTGTTAGGTTCTTTGGGATGTATGTGCAACTCTCCCATACTCTACAGCTGTGAGCCCACATGCCACAGGACACCTGCTCATTTAAAAATAGAAAACATGGCCATGTGAACACCACAGGACAGTAAATGGGCCAAATGCAGCTTGTTCTGAGTATCACCTCACCTGCCAAATTTCACCATTCATTGGCTCACTGGCGGAACTTCAGTCATTCAGGATGCTCAGTTTCTAACATGGCCAGACCAACGTGTCATGAAATTATCTTGAAGTTCAGAATGGATCACATGTTTCTGAGCATGTAGCCCTCTCAGCTGAAAGGAAAATGCTATTTCTGTGCATGAAATGAGCGGACTGGATTCATCCTCTTCTTGCATATGGTAAACTATGAGGCACCATGATACTTGAAGAAAGAGTTGGGTAGGTGTATACACACTTGCTTTTCCAGTTTCGTCCTCAAATGCAGCTTGATTTGCTGTTCAGGCACTCAGAATCAAAACATGCTTTCTCCCTCTCTCTTATCCTTATCGGATCAGATTTGTGTTGTGCAAACAGTACTTCAATTTTATTCAGCGACTTTATTTGATGTGCTTTATTTGAAGTTGCTGGTGGGTGGAGAGTTTCTGTGAGAGCCCAAGTGAGACCCATCAGTAAGAAGAGGAGTGTGTAACATGATGTCACACAACGTCATGATACCATGCACATTTCCATACTACAACATCCAACTAGGGATTTGCGAGGAATCAGGTAGGAGGGTGAACATCCAATGGATTTCTTTTTACAAAGAATCGTGGATCATAGAATAGTAGAGTTGAAGGGGCCATGAAGGCCATCGAGTCCAACCCCTGCTGTTGCAGGACACCACGTTACACCATCCCACACAGGTGGCTGTCCAGTTTTGCCTTGAATGTCTCTGGTGTGGGAGAGCCCAGCACCTCTCCAGGCAGCTGGTTCCACTGCTGTATTGCTGTGACAGTGTGGAAGCTTTTCCTGCTATCTTGCCTGAATCTGGGTTGTAACAACTTGATTTGTTTATTCCATGTCCTACACTCTGGCATCAGGAAGAAGAGATCTTGACCTTCCTCTCCGTGACAGCCTTTGAGGTCCTTCTAGAGGGATCTCATGTCCCTCCTCGGTCTTCTCTTCTCAAGGCTGAACTTGCCCAGCTCTCTCAGTCAGTCCTCACAGGGCAGTGCTTCCAAACCCTGGATCATTTTTGTTGCCCTCCGCTGGACCCTTTCTAATTTCCTGCATCTTTCTTAAATCTCAAAACATGGCCTCACAGATTCCATTTGTCACACATGAACTTCCTTTTCCAAATTGGGCTGGGATCTGCATGGCTGGGATTTGTTTCTTAAAAGCTGGACATTTGTGCAACTTTCAGGCCTCCGGCCCACAAATTCTGCCAATTTACACACACCAAGGGGTGACAGTCCAACTGTAGCCCAAGGCTGTGAGGGCACGGCTCCTATGCTTTTCACGTCAAGTGGGACACAACAGCAACACCACTGGCTCACCGTTCAGCAGTTAGCCTCAGTGCATGCAGACTGTGGTTTGTGAGAACTCTCTTGGAAATAGGCAGTTCTTGGCTGTCCAACTTTATGCAAATATTTTGGCCAGTTTTATGGAAGTTGACCCCAGTTTTGGAAGATCATCATAAATTTATCTGGTCTACATTTTCCCATCTCTAAGCCCCACTCGATCAGGCCAAAGGTCTATTTAATATAGCATGTTATTTCTACCCATAGTCAGAAAGGCAACTCAGGAAGTTTTATTTATTTTTATTTTCTGTTTATTATATTTACATCCCACACCTTGTTCCTTAAGGTAGCTTACAGAATTCTCCTCCTCTCAACCTTATCTTCACAACAACCCTGTGAGGTAGGTTGGGCTGAGAGTCTGTGATTGGCCTAAGGTCAACCAGTTAGCTCTATAGCTGAGTGGGGACTAGATCCCAGATCAACCTGAGTCTCAGTCCTGTGCTCTTAGATCAGTTAGATCAGTCTTTAGGCCAACCTTCCCCAGCCCATACCTTCAAGAGGTCTTGGCTTATGATTCCCATCAGCCCTGATCAAATGTCATGCTGGATGGGAATGATGTGACTCATATCCAATGCCTCTGGTGGGCACCAGATTGGGGAAGCATGCTTTTGGAAGGTATCTAATCATTAAAAATAAACAGGTAAACCCAACTGAACAGGCATTTGTCTCCTGCTGGGCGTTCTATAGTTGGAAGATGAGGGAGAAGATGGGTTGTGAGGGGGGAAGCCAGTTTCTCAACCCACCCATGAATTCCCTGGGTGGCTTTTGGAAAGTCTTTGGCATGTCATGAGCGGAGCCGGCTGGAGCCGGGGGTCAGACTAGATGGCCTGGGAGGCCCCTTCTGACTCGCTCAGTTTCCATGTTCTGTGTATCAATGTTTATCCCTCCCGCTGCCTCAGCACTCACATGCCTATTGTACACGGTTGTACACACAGTTACGGATACAAATGTTTGCAAGAACCGAGCTGGGCTGCTAAGGAGAGGACATTTTGAAGGGCGTTCCCTCACAGGGTTACCATAGGTCAGCAATGACTTGACGACGACGACAACAACTATATGCTGTTAGCCATCCAGAGACGTTAGTAATTGGACGGCATACAAATTGTATAAATAAATAAATAAAATGGATAAAAATACCGACCCACCATATATGGGCTTGTAAAATCTACTGAAGTAATTACAAGAAGTGTTTGCAACATTGAAATACGCACCATTAGTGAAGGATCCCAAAGCATTTCTTCACCACCCTCCCTCCCTCCCTCCCTCACACCAGAAGCTGTCCTACACTACTCTTCAATATCCTACATAAATTCCAGTTTGTGTAATGATATTCCCATGGCCTAAATCTCATTCTCTCTCTCTCTCTCTCTCTCTCTCTCTCTCTCTCTCTCTCTCTCTCTCTCTCATTCTCTCTCTCTCTCTCTCTCTCACACACACACACACACACACTTCCAGCCACTCTTCAACTGCAGGTGAAATTTGTCTTCACTCCTTGTTCTGCAAGGTTTTGATATGGTCACTGCGCGCATCCTTTGGTGTTCCAGAGACGCGTCTTCGGTGGCCGGTGTGTTTTCACACTCCTCGTGCGACGGGTGCGTGGAACAAGAGGAGATCTGCGGATCTCCTGGTGCACTTGGTCCCCTTTGTCCTCTCAAGGAAACAGCCTCGTTCGCTCTCTGTTGAAACACTTACACAGCACGGCCCCTCCGAGGCTGAGGTGGGCCTTGGGTCTACTGCAGTAACGCAAGCACCGATAAGATCTATTACACAAATAGAGGCACATTACCATAATGGTCATAAATACTGGCGTCTCTGCTATAATTCACGGTGTGCGGCGCTCCTGCAAGACTGGGTGGAAACATGCTGGGAGCATGATGTGTTTCTAAATGCAAATGTTTGCCTGCTTTTTATGGTAGTTCTATGCTGTGGCATGAAATGTCACCCAGGTGGTTTCCCTTACCTGTGGTGCTTCCTGGTCTTTTTTTTCTCCCCTAGCTGTGCTAAAGGAAGCCAAGAGTTGGGACATGTGCAGAGTTCTTCCCTTTACCCCCACAGAACAACAGTCTCAGACTGTCGAGAAGAAATGTAGGCAACCGAATGCCCTCCAGATGCTTTGGGCCACAACTATGATAAGCCTCAAGCAGCATGGTTGCATTTGGAGACCCCCGTCAAGGTTGCATCTTGGTGCCCCTGGGCAGACATCCCCTTCACTCTTTTGCCCTCCACCTCTCTTCCTTCTCCTCCTCATCCCCCAGATGCATCCTCCACTATCTCGGACCCTCCCACCAACCACCTGCCAGCGAAACTCCCCCCTTCCTCCTCTTCCTCGCTTTTCCCTTCACCATCAAAAGCCCTGGACTCCTCTGCCTGGCTTCCCCTACTCCTTCCCTTCCATATGCATTGCCCTGGCCACCACTTCCTCCTTCCCTCCTCCTCTGCAGCTCCCTCCCTGGCCACCAGACCACCTAGATGGCCATGCCTTGCCCACTGACCATGAAGGGGGCGAGGTGGGGCTGGAGATCAGTGTTGAGGGGTTCCCCAAAGCCTGGAAGCAGCAAGTGGGGTCTCCAGCAGAGTCCACCCCACCTCATGCCTGGTCCTGAGGGGTCCTCAGGATTATGTATCTGCTGTCTGCAGGAGAGCACTGGGAAAGACTTCCTAGGATGCCAGGTGGGCTTGCTCTAAGAAATCCTGTGAACTGCCCCTGTGAAATCCTGTGAACTGCTGCGCTTGCTGCCGCCTAGGAGGACCTGGAGGGTCATTGCCTCCAGCACCGGCACCACATGGCTTCAGCCATCACCGCCACCTGCAGGGGTCATTTACCACCCACAGAACTGGGAGCCCAAGGCAGTCCCCTCGATCCTGTCCTCACCAGCAATGAAACTGTGCCACCTGTGGTCAGGAATTATGGAAACTGCAGTCCCAGACAGCTGGAAAGTGCCACGTCGCCTACAGCACAGGACAAGGGGCCGTCCATGCGAAGGCATCCTCTCACATTTTCAAAAAGAAACATGAGAAACTGACTTCTTTTCGGTAAGATCATCTGACCCAGATGCCTGAATTCCATCCCAAAGCTCATTCCGACTCAAGTCCTTATCAAATTGTGAGCTTTTCACATGAAAACCCATGCATACTTCTGTTCACATTTTCCAAACTGTATGCATTAATTGTGCCTGTGCATTTTCTTTTGATTAACGTCTATTGGTACACATTTCCAAACGCACACACACCCTCAAATGCATTGTTTTGGATCCACAGCGCAGACTGCAAGCGCAGAAATATGCAGATTTCTACAGTGGATGGCATCCCTCTCCCTTCTGTCTGGATGCTGAAAACTGGGTATTTATTTATTTATTTATTTATTTAGAAGACTTCTATGCCGCCCCATTCGCTGAAGTCTCAGGGCGGCTCACAATAATAAATAAATACAGTATAAAACAATATAATTTGGCCCAAAAATAAACAAATAAATAATATTAACAATTAAAATAACGTTTGAATAAAAAGGTCTTTGCCTGGCACTGAAAAACAAATAACGACGGCACCAGGCGGACCTCTCTGGGGAGCGCATTCCATAGATTGGGTGCCACCACAGAGAAAGCCCTCCTCCGGGTACTTACCCTCCTAATATCCTTCATGGAGGGTTCCCGGAGAAGGGCCTCTCCTGCTGATCTCAAGGGGCAGGCGGGCATATATGGACATAAGCGCTCTTTCAGGTAACCAGGATCCAAGCCGTTTAGGGCTTTATAGGTCATCACCAACACCTTGAATTGGGCCCGGACTTCAATGGGAAGCCAGTGAAGCTGACGGAGAACTGGAGTCATGTGAACACAACGCCCAGTCCCCGTCAGCAGCCTGGCAGCTCTATTCTGAACCAATTGACGTATCCAGACCGTCTTCAAGGGCAGCACAATGTAGAGTGCATTACAGAAGTCAAGTCGGGAAGTCACCAACGCGTGTGTCACTGTCACCAGGCAGTCGTTCTCCAGGTAGGGATGCAGCTGATGGATCAGCCGAAGCTGAAAGAAAGCGCTCCTCGCCACTGCTGTCACCTGAGCTTCCAGTGAAAGCTCTGGCTTGAGGAGCACTCCCAGGTTGCGGACCTTGTCCCTAAGAGGGTGTGCAACCCCATTCAGGACTAGGTTCAGGTCCCCTTCCCTGAAGCCCGAACCGCCTACTAACAAGACATCCGTCTTGTCTGGACTGAGCTTCAGTTTGTTGGCCCTCATCCAGCCCATTACCTCGGCCAGGCACCGGTTCAGTCCAGCCACCGCCTCACCTGGACTGGTTGAGAATGAGAGGTAGAGCTGGGTATCATCAGCATGTAAATTTGGATTAAAATGAGTTGAAATGGATTTCTCCCACATCCCTAGCCCAGCATTGACTGGGGTTAGCTCTCCTTGCTTTCAGTCTGGAGTTTTTCAAACCCTCCCTGGAGATGCTAAGAACGGGACCTTCTGCATTGAAAAGGAAAGGCCGGCCACATGCTTGTGATTGCTACTTATATTAAAGGCAAATCAGGAAGGCCTCGATGTGTCATTAATTAGCAGTGCAGCTGCAAAGACTGGGTCCACTGGGTTTCTGTGCTGTCATCTGTATCTCACATCGGATCTTTTGCACAGCGTACCCTGTTTCTTTCTCTGTGGATCTGGGATTCATTGCAAGAACCATCCTCGGTGTTCACCCTCTCCACTGCAGAGGGAGCTGCTTTGCGGTGCTGCTGGCAGATAATGCCCCTGGGTGAGCAGCCCGGAGTAGGGGATGGGGCTTGCCAAGGAAGACGTGAGCTAAAGGATGAGCTAAATCTGGATGCTGCTGAGGATGCAAGCCAAACAGGCATCAGAGGTGGTTCGGCTGCCATGGTATCTCTCTGCTTTGCAAAAGCCAAGGAAGGTGGGGCCGTGGGGGAACCAGGTCTCAGATTCCAAATGAGCATTAAGGAAGGCCTTTCAAAGGCACCAAATTGCTGTCCGAGCAGCACTTCACAATCTGTCGATTAGGGCCTGGCTGATGTGCCTGCCTCAGCTCGGCTGCTGAGCTGTAGCTCACACCAGATATTCCTGCTGCTAGGCATGCAGCGCACGTGGGCTGGGCAGAGCAGGGGCACGAGTGGGGCTGGTCACAGCCCCTGCTGGACCCCGGAGACTAGACGTTGCCGGTCGTGAGGACCATCGTGCAGAGGCATGGAAGGCTGCACAGGCTGGGTGGCGCCGGCCAAAGTGTTGCTCAGCTGCAGGCACTGGCTGTCCCGGGGACCTGAAAGGGAGAAGTGCAGTCTCCAGCAGCAGTGGGGCAGGGGGTTGTCTCCTTGGCTGGAAGGCTTCTCCTGGGCCTCCACCTTATCGGTTGCTCTGACAGTTGCTTAGTCAAGGTGATTAGGGTGGCAGGCAGGAGGATCAGGCCCTCTGGGTCATACCCCATGCCCGCTTGCAGAATTCTCCGGGGCCTGGATGTGTTTATTCACCTTGGCCTAAAACAGAGTCACAGAGCTATGAGGTCCTTCTGTGTATATGGTGTGAGCTGGTTTTAAAGATTCATTTTCATTTGATTCTTGTTGTCTCCTTCTCCACCATGTTCTCCCCCCTCCTCCTCCCCCTCCCCCTCCTCCTCTCATCATCATCATCATCGGTTTTAATTTTTGCACCCATCATTAGAAACAGTTTCCCTAAACTCATTTAAATAAATAAATAGATAGATAAATACTTTTTGTCTTTGGCCTGGCATGTCTGCCAGGTTCCATCCTGAGATAAAAGGCTCAGATTGGGCTATGCACATCAGCAAAAAACTGAGTGAGTTGATGTTCCATGAATTCCACTTCAGTGCACAGTGGGGATTCTGAGAAAGATTTTAAATTGCAGATAGATCAACACAGGAGAAGGCGGTCTTTCATGTAACATGGTCCCATTGGAGGGCTTTACCAAGGAAATCTGATAATTTCTGCTGGGCATCCAACTGGCCTAGGAGAAGATGAAGGTGCGGACCCATTTCTTCACAACCACTGACTCTCGTGTTCTGAGCCATCATGCATTTTTCTTTACTTGTGTTCCGACTCCTTTCAGCTCAGGTGCACACCAAGAAGCCAAACAGGGTTTGCTCAGAGGAAGAAGACACTTGGGAGAGAATGTCTTTTTCTCCCAAGTCCTTCCCCCATTCCACTGAGGCACTATTGGTTTAACAGATTTAACAGGTGATTTTAAACAATTTTATATCATTTGTTTATTGTCGTTTTGTCTTTTAATAGTTAGAATATTTTAACTTATGGTGCTATTTGTAAATTGTTTATTAAGAACTAGATGGTCACTGACTGTAACAAATTGTTGTTGCTCTTGATTTAACAAGCACCCACTTTCTGGATAACAAGCATCCAGAATGTCCCCAGTGACCACAGAGCTCTACCCGAATCCATTAGACATTTGTCTCCGGGAAAGGGACCATTTCTACAGGTCTCCCACACTTGCAGAGGGAGAAGCCAGAGACAAGCGAAACCTTAATGGAAATGTTTGACTGTAACAAGGGAAATGTTGCCCTCGCTCTTCCTCACAACACAACCCTGATGCCAGATGCAGTGCCAGGTCTTGTGTTCTGCGTGGCATCAACACTTTGGGACCGAAGCAGGTCAGGACTCCATGATGAACATGGGAAGGATTGGGATGAACCCTCCAAACTTGGGGGACTTCCTCTCATCCTGCTCAGTCCTGCAAAGCAACCTGAACCAAGAGGAAATCTTTGAAAGCTTGTAGAACCCAGATTATGCAACAGGCAACCTTTCCCATCAGGAGAGGTTGCAGGATGAAAACTGGGGAGGTGTGAGCAGGCAACCACTAGCCGTTCCTCGTGGCCAAACGTGTCCCCTGCTCATGGCCACTGGCGGTGGCAGCGCACATGGGAAAGGGGTGCCAGGAGTGGGCACACCGGTCACCATTCTCTGCAGCCAGCCTTCTTCCTCGCTCACTGCTGCCTGCTCGGCACATGGGCCAGATGCCTCCTGGGCACCTCATGAATGCTAAGCAAGCTCACCAGCAACTCATAGTCTGAGCCATTGCGAAGTGGACCCAAGTCCAGGGAGCCAAAACCAGGGCACTGGCTGGATTTTCCACACAAAATGAATTCCTCGCACATCCCCAAACATGGGCATTGCAAAACATTTCAGTGATATTAACCAGGTGGCTTCTTCATCCAAGATTTAAAGATGAGTGACACATATTTTAGCTGGGTCTGGCCTGGTATTTAGCATCAGCACCAGGAGACCAGAGTGTAGGCAGCTAAAATAATTAGGGAATACCTTGCTAGGGAATGGCTTGAAGGAGGAACCGGCCTAAGTACTTTCTGCTCGCCAGTAATTTATCTGACCACCACCTCGTATCCCTCCAGTCATTGCTTCTGAGGGCCAACCCCATCAGTCCCAGAGAGTATCTAAATTATCCAGGGTCATAGTTGAAAGGGCGGTAAAACCAGATAATGAGCTTGTGGGTCCCTTCTAAGCTCTGGATCCAGAGAACTAGGCAAGCTGGCAAACTGGGAGGAAGTTACGAGAAGCTGAAGCCACGGAATCAGGGCTGGGTGTCTCTGGGAATCCATCCTCCGAGGCACAAAGATGCCCTTGGAGAAATCACAGGTAATCAGGAAGCAGGTGGAAAAGTGCACTCAGCACCTGTAATGATGTTTGCCTCTGATTCCGCCTATCCAGTGCTACAGGGAAAGCCACTGGAGTGAGGACTAAGCCGGCAGGTGCATACAGGTGAAAACCCCTTTATGGTTAAGCACAGCAAAAGACCATGACCCAACATGGATCTTTTGGAAGATGTCCTGCCACTCCATTTCCATGTTATCTTGGACAATTTGCTGATCTACAATCCAACAGGCAGCTCCTCCTCTTTTGAAGGAATTGCTTCAATGGCACTCCAACTAATTACCCCAAATGTGTCACAGATGAGTGATAAAGCACTGGGCATCCATCCATCCATCCATCCATCCATCCATCCATCCAGTCCACCGTTGGCTTTCCATCAAGAATGACTTCACCTCAGCTCCAGCAATTCCTGTGTTCATTTCACACACCCCTGTGTGACCCAAACGATCCCATTGCTGGCTTCAGTGTTAAGACGACAAGTTAATTTTTCACCTGTTTGGTGAATTACTGTGGCACCTACTTCTGTGAGGTATGGCTGGGGCCTCAGAAAATGGCTCATAACTCACAGCAGGGGATGCTCCAAGTGAAAAATGAGGACAGCAGCGATCACTCGCTTCCCACCGTGGTTTTGGAAGGGTTTTTCTTCCCACTCACATGGAGCACAGTAAAAGGCGGAAATGCATGCGCATGATGTATCTAGGGCTAGATCTAGGGATAGAACAAGGTACCTTGGCAGTACTCGTGGCTTCTTCCCCTCACCCTTTATCCATAGAACAACCTTGGGATGCAGGTGAGTCAGTGAGAGAGTGACTGATGCAGGTACATCCGAGAAGCTTGACGGGATTTGCTCGCCCATCCTGGATCAGCAGCCCTGTGCTGGTGCCAACCCACTACGGTGCAAGTCGAGTCATCTCACAGACTTTTGTCTCTAAGATGGATCACTAGGGCTCCCACCCAACCAAATCTGTGCAAATAACTACCTCATCTTCATGTGTTTCTAGCCATTTTTTGTAGAACTGGCCAATTTGCCTTTCTGCTGCTCCAGAGCAGAATGGAGATTTAAACCAGGCTGCTCCAGTCCTGCTCCAACACGCTCTCCACTCCAAGCGCAGCACTGAGTTCTGGTGTTCAGGCTGACCCTGCTGGAAGGGATGCACAAGAGCATCAGCCCATGAATTAGCTCAGCGGCAGCTGGGAAACAGGCCCAATAGGTGGGAGGCAGATGTTGTCATACTTAAAAAATACCCATCACTAACCACAGTCCCATTTATAACGAGCCCTTCTATGAAAAACGGGACCTCAGGTGGCTAGAAATAACAAAGCATAGATTAAAGGCAAGTTTGGGAGGTGGTTGAAGCCCCATTGGTGAGGGTGTTTAAGGACAGGCTGGACATGCACATGGTGGGCATGTCATGAGTGGAGCCGGCTGGAGCCGGGGGTCAGACTAGATGGCCCAGGAGACCCCTTCTGACTTGCTCTGTTTTTCTGTTTCTGTGTTTCTTAATACAAATAAAAACCACACCCAACCACTTCCAGCCCCTTTGAGAAATAAACCAGCTTACATTTCCTTGGGTCTCACCAGCTAGATTTCAATGGGTCTTCTCTAAGTATGAATAAGCCTTGATCCATCCTGGCATGCTGGACACTTGGAATGATGGAAATTTCAAAGCTGACCTTGGCACAGTGGAAAGAAGAAGGCCGATTTGTTCAGCTAGTTGGACACATTTGTATCCTCAAGACATCAAGAGGAGGAAGGAGGGGCTGGGGGCAACCCATAATTGATCAAATGGCAAGAAAGGCTCCAATTGGCAGCGAATCTCAAGAAAACCGAAAGCACATCTGCTGCTGTTGCGTTCTAAATACACAGTTGTGCCCCTCATGCTGTGAACGCCAGTTGCAGCTGGCCCCCCATTGTGAGTAAGAAATGAAACGATTTATTACAAAGGGACCTCTCTAAATCAATCTAGAAATCAGTATCAGAGGACTGGAAGCAGATGTGACATGAGCCATGGCAGTGCATCCAAAGTTGCAGTGTTTAAAAGGTCTGAGGGATTTTTCCTTCCCCGTAGGTTGAAGAAAATGCTAGGCTGCATTCATGAAGTAGCCAACCACAGGAACACGACCCTTCAGCTGGATCTTTCTGAGACAGATCGTGGACTTCCCAGGTTGCTGCTCTTGAACAAGCGCCCGCAGCTCTCCAGTGTCTCAGCGCACATCCTTGCCTGGCTGTTCTACTTGAGATACTTTTCAACAGAGACAGGAGAGGCTCTTGGCAAAGTGGAGGGACTGCTTGGAATTTTGCTGCCTTGTGGTTTTGATAAGCATTTATTAGATTCCACAATGTTCTTCATACTCAGAGCAAAGAAGAGTTTGTGTTTAAAATAATTTGCCTGTGGAAAAATCCAAATGGAAGCCTTCCTCCGTCCAAGCCAGGACTTTGAGTGCTTTGGGTTTGAATTCTCCTGTCTTCAACCACAGAACTTTCCTTGAGATGATCGATCTTGCCATGTTAAGATCGCCAACAACATACATGCTCGGGAAAGTGTGAGTAGAACTTGCTTTTGGATCTTGCCTGTTCAACACAGTGAAGTCTGCAATGAGGGTGGTGAGCCTGGCATACCAAGACGGAGTCAGTGGGCCTAGCGTCTCCTCATGTGTTTGGCCACATCCTTGAAGATGACCCATGTCAGTTGCCACCTCCTTGCTTTGGCAGGTACCCCATGCCCTCTCCATGTTGGGAAGAGGTAAGCCAGCTGTATTTGGCTGGGGTAGAGAGTAAGAATGTAATTTTTTATACAGGACTGATCAAAACCCCTAAACTTCTTCATAGAACTTGAGGGTTAAAGACTTCAAGTTCAGGAGAAAGAAAGCGCAACTGACAGAGTTGTCTAGCCCTAGCAAAATGACCACTGACCACTGATGAGGACATGCGCCAGCAGGTTGACTAGCCATGTGTAGCCAGAAGAAGGCCATCCTGAGCATCCTTATCTGGGATTAAGGCCCATTGACTCAAGAGCACTTAGTGGGCAAGATTGTGATCTTACTCGGCAAGAGTATAACTGGGCAAGATTGTGTTGCTTAGTGCTTAAGGAGGAGAAAGACATGCTTTTGTTTACATGACAGAGCAGTTAACAGATGTTTGATTTACTATGGGATCGTGCAGCATTTGCCATCTTGTGAATAGAGGCAAATTGTTTGCATGTTTGTTCTAGTAATTACACAACTGTGATGCTTGCACAAGGCCTTTCTCGGACTCTGAGAAAGAAAGCCTGTGAAAGTCAAGAACTGAAATGGTTTGCGGATTCCCAAGTGGGATGAAAAGCAAAATGAAGACAGATGCGAGGTCTGGCACCACCCCATCTTGGAAGGGGCCTGGAAGGGGTTGCCAGGATGGAAAAGGTACGGTGTACAGCAGAAGCAGACTGGCTTCCAAATCGTCTTCTCCAAAGTCTCCTGTGTGGATGCGAATGTTACATATTCTCTAGATATCTTTTAAGTACCGAAGTGTTTGCTGAATGCTTGATATCTAAATGTGATACTTCATTAGAGAAGAAGGGCTTCTCAAGCTCCCAGACCTTCTTCTGGTTTCCAGCAGTTTTGGAATAATAATGATGATGGCATAAAGAATAAGAATTTATTTCTATGTGACACAATGGCTAAAGTTTTCAAGCCATTTTCATCTTGAATAAGAATAAGTTTTCCCTCTATCTGGTTCCCACAACTATTCTGGGGGTTGGGGCAGACAAAAATGAGTCCTTGGGCAGCTCTTGCTTATTTTTATTTTAATTCTTTCTTCCTTTATTAAATTTGCATAAAAGCCACCCATTAGCAACATTCTCTCTGGGCAGTCATTTCAATATCAATTTTATGTATTAATAATATTTTCAATCTATCCAATAAGAGCACAAACAGTTTAAAGATTAAAAGACCATACAAACAATTCTAAATAGGAAAGGTAATACACTTTTTAGATGAATAAAATTGAAAACAAACTGTATATATATATAGTTTATATATAGTTGTTTCATATACACACACACACACACATATACACACACACATACATATATATATATATAAAACAACAAAACAAACACCAGCAGCAAAGGAATCGATATATTGACAGCCATGTCAATCTAGAAGTCGGTCTTAAAACTGCCTGGAGAAAACAGAAGATCTTTGTGTGGTGTCCAGGAGAAAAGACAGTAGGTGGCAGGAAGACCTCTTTGGGTTGACTCCTGTCCATTGAGACATTTGAAAGTTCCTTCTCACTGTGGCTCACTCAATAACTTTCCAGTCAATGTGATAGCTCTGCCTATCCTTTTTATCTCTGTGTCACTTCCAGCTATTCCATTCCTTTCCCTTTCACACCAAGTTGTCATTTTTTGCTCCCAGTTTATCATCCTTTGAGATTACTTTTTGCAGGGTTACTCCCACTTAATTTACTCCACCTGGAGTCCTCTTTATAATATTTGAGCCCCAGGACAAAGGGCAAACCACACATCCAGCTAATCTCACATACAGTAATTATGAGCGCTAGTTTCCCTTTCTCTAGTATAAACACACTGAAATAGGGATGCATCAGAGCTCCGTGGAATGAGAACAGGCAGAATGATCCTGTATCACTGCCCTACGTTTGATTAGGAGAGCATGTCGTTTGGCTCTCAAATGGATTATTTTTCTGTCGTATATTTTTATTAGTATACCTTCTCAAGACCGTCATGTTGAATCCATTGCTGTTTTAGTTGACCTATGCTAGTGATTTGCTTTTTCTTTGAAATATTTTGGAATGGCTTGGCTTTGGGGCCAGAAAGGCAGGGCATAAATCTATTTACTTTCATTTGTAAGTAAAAATCCACACTCTTTTTGCCACCCAAGGTTCCTAAAGCAAAATTCCAAGGTGCCTTTGGGAGGTTCCTCCTCAGATCAAAGGACAGGGAATTTTTGAAGGAAATAAAATCAGTTTCAGTAAGGAATGCATGCACTTTTTCTCATCCCTATTTAAAATAGTTAAGACTACAAATGTCCTACACATTATAGAGACAGTATGTGATTTAATTTTCAGCATTGCAGACCAATATCATAAATCAGGAAATAAGCTGACATTTTCTTGCCAGAAAAGCAATGTTTTCTGTTGTAAAAAGAGGTAAAAGTAAAACAATGTCATAAAAAATCCTTATTGGAGTCCATCAGATTCCATCTCAAGCTTTGTCTGAATTGAGCTGTATCGGATTATGAGTTTTGTCTTTTTATTTTTGCATGAGAATCTCTCATATGGTTAACACATTTCCCCACATAGACACATTAATTGTGCATGTTTCTGAAATGCACACATTTTTCCTATCCATGAAAGCATGTGTGTGCACATTTTTAAAAAGTACACCTTTTTCTTGCATGCTTTCCAAATGTACTCATGCTATCCAAAGCACTGCGGAAGGGACCGGGTGGTCCTTGAACTGCATTGCAGACCTGGAAATATGCAGACGTTTCCCCAGATTGCCTTTGGCTCGGTGTTTGATATGGAAGGCGCAAAGGGGGTAAATCCCGATCAAAAATGAGCCGAAACACATTTCTCATACATTTGTGTGCCCTGCTAGTCACCCTTTACACAAAAGGGGAAGATAATCTCCGTCCAATATTGTCGCTCACAATATTAAGAAACATTACAGACCAAGATCTTTCCCCCCTGGCATTGATACTTGATTGAGTTTTTGCTCTGCTGCCTAATTCATTTTGCATTGATCTAGTTAAAGAGCTTCAAGCCATTAATGTACGTGCACTCAAACCAGTCCTGCTTAATTCAGTCACTTAGCAAGGGAGGCTAAACTGATTTAAAAGGGGGTTCCAACGATTTAAGTGCAGGGACGCTATGGATCTTAGTTTATCCAGATCAAATTAACACCTATTTTCTGAAATTAGTGCATTTTTGTTCTCCAGACAGACCACGACAAACCAAGTCTATCTGGAAATTGATGGAGTTCTGTGTGTACTTTATGCTTCGTTTTGCAGATCTGAACTACAGTTTGTTGGAAAGAAAGCTCGGTTAGATGGCTTGCAGCAGAAGACCACATTCTCTTTCCAAACGAGGAATCATTATGCTGGTGGATAAGTCAACCACATTTTGGACCATTAAAAGAGCCCTAATTCAATTGCTACTCCTTTCATTTTTAAAGCCCTTAGAGCAATTCTCCTTGTGATTCGTTGTGGCAGCCCAGTTCCTCTTGGAATAGACGCATGGTCTGGTTTAGATCCAGAGGTGGAGAGTCAACAGGCCATCAATGTTATCAAGGGATACGCCATCTGCTGTCTTGGATCGTTTGGAATGTATTCACCACCTGCTTCTATTTTACTGAGCGGCCTGCTTCTGTGATAACCAGTTTTCTTTTTTACGCATGTGCTTTCAGAGGAAACCAGTTTATATTGGGATTGCTGGACCTCATTCCACTTGAGGGCTGAGTTCCATTTCAGAGAAGCACATTCCAGTGGAGGAGGTCCAAAATAACAAAATACCACTAGTTTAAAGCTCTTCCTGCTCTAACGGTTGCTGTTATGTGCTGTCTAGTTGTCTCCAACTTATGGCGACCTGATGAGTGTGCTGGTAATTAAGCTGTAGGAAAGGCATTTCAGCTTTCTGGAATCGGGCAGAGGGTGTGAAAGACTGCAAAACACCAGTCACGGTGGCCTGGGAAAAGAGGGGCATGGAACCCCCAGTTCCATGAGCCAGTGTGGTGTAGTGATTAAGAGCATGGGACTGGGACTCAGATGACCTGGGTTCTAGTCCCCAGGCCATGGAGCCAACTGGGTGACTTTGGGCCAGTCACAGACTCTCAGCCCAGCCTACCTCACAGGGTTGTTGTTGTGGGGATAAGATGGAGGAGGAGAGATGATGTAAGCTGCCTTGAGCCCTTTGTAGGAAAAAGGCAGGATATAAATTGAAAAATAAATAAATAAATAAATAAAACCCCCATGGGAGGGATTGAGATTCAGGGAGGACTGCATTTATCCTGCCAGCCAGAAGCTACCCATCCCTTAATCACTTACTGCTCTTATCCATCTCTCAGAAGTCATTTCATGGCAGTGTGTCCCAGTGGTTAGAGCATTGATCTGGGACTGGGGAGATCTGAGTTCTGGTCTCTGCTTGTCTGTGAAGCTCACCACTTGACTTTGGGCCCATAATGCACTTTTGGCCTAACCTTATGTCACAGGGTTGTTGTGAGGATGAAATGAAGGGGAAGGGGATTACTTAGAATTCCTTGGGTTCCCCACAGGAAAAAAAACTGGGCTATAATTATCATAAAAATAAATAAGTAAACCAATAATTTAGACCAACAGAGTGAAGCTCAGGGAACCAAGGTTCAATTTGGATGCCAGGAAGTATTTCCTGACAGTGAGGACCCCGATGGTATGGAATGGGTTTCCATGGGAGGTGGTTGAGGCCCCATTGGTGAGGGTGTTCAAGGACAGGCTGGACATGCACATGGTGGGCATGTTGTGAATGGAGCCAGCTGGAGCCAGGGGTCAGACTAGATGACCCGGGAGACCCCTTCTGACTCGCTCTGTTCCTATGTTTCTATGACCTGAAACACCTGACACGAAGTTTTGGCACTGGATGTTCTCCGATATGCATTTCCTGGATGTGCTTTGTCATGCAGCAATCTCCTCAAAAGCTATTTACAAATTATTGCAGCCAGAATGACCAGATTGCTAAGGAGAGTCTTTGCCATGGTGATCCATGACTGTCATGGCTAGTGGGAGCAGGGAAAAAAAACCAGGCAGGGGTTCAAATGCTTGACTGCCCACCAGACAATTCTTTCCCCTTCTCATAGGAAAGTATCCATCACCATTCCCTGGAGAACTTGAATAGGCAGGTACTGTTTGCCCCTGGGTTTCCTAAGAGCAGCTGGATGGTCTGTGTGTGGACAGGATCAGTGCTGGATTTTCATACGTGCTGAGTGGGCTGCAGCCAGGGCCCCATAATCTAGCAGGGCCTTGACCTCCTACCAAAAAATAATTTTAAAAAATTACAAAGAATTATATGTCATTTGTAATGATAAAAATCAGGGGTGCATCTAGGCGAAAGATCATTTTCTAGACTGAAAAGGATAAAGAAGGATCTACAGTCAACAATGTCCCAAGATCAAAGCATTCTCTGCATAACCCACGCCTTACTGAATTTAATGACATCATTGATAAGTTTGCATCCAAGAAAGCTTGAAAGAAACAATTCTGACTTTCTATATAGTGTAATGTTATAACATACGTAACTATAAGGGAACTTCTTTATTAATTCCACACTTTTGTAAACTTAGTAAAGGTTATAAATGTATAAACAATCTTTTTATCACTGCTAAAATTTCAGCAATGTTCTACTTTCATTGTATAGATCAGGGATCCTCAAACCTTCCCATCACTTGAACCTTCCCTTCTATAGCAGTACAGCCACACACACATTTTCGGCGAATGGGGCGGCATAAAAATGTTTTAATAAATAAATAAATAAAATTTTAAACCCAGGGTGGTGTAGTGGTTAAGAGTGTGAGGCTGGGACTCGGGGGATTTGGGTTCTAGACCCTGCTCATCCATGGGGCCAACTGGGTGACTAAGACTGAAAGCAGGAGGAGGAGGAGGAGGAGGAGGAGGAGGAGGAGGAGGAGGAGGAAAGCTGCTTTGAGTTCACTGTATGGAAAATGGTAGGATCTAAATCTAATAAATAAATAAAATAGTAAACTTCTACTTCAACGAAGTATGCAAACACAGGGAGCTTTTTAAAAATGATATTTGTACTGTTGGTTTGTTTTGCTTTAGGCCATCTGGGAGAGTGTGTATTCCTTCCCTGTTCCACAAGATCTAGGTATCCATGAAGAAGACAGGAACGAATTATGTGCCTCGAGATGCAAATAATGCAATTTAGCATCGAGCTACTGTGTCTCCCTGCACCCTTCTGAACACCTTTCAGAAGTGGGGCTTTTGAGAAACTTCTGAGAGCCAAATGATGGTTACCAGAAGTGAATCTCCTGCTTCTGAAACTTTGTGGAGAAAAAAAGAAAAAGGGTGGCTGGATCCACCAGTTTGGACCTGAATCATGGAAACATAGAAATAGAGTGAGTCAGAAAGGGCCTCCCGGGCCATCTAGTCTGACCCCCAGCTCCAGCTGGCTCCGTTCACAACATGCCCACCATGTGCACGTCCAGCCTACACCCGCACCGATGGGGCCTCAACCACCTCCCATGGAAGCCCATTCCACGCCCTCGGGGTCCTGACTGTCAGGAAGTGCTTCCTGGCATCCAAATTGAACCTTGGTTCCCCGAGATTTGCTCCGTTGGAGCATGTCCTGCCTTCCTCTGCAGGGGAAAACAGGTCTCTACCCACCTCCGTGTGACACCCCCTCACATACCTGTATGTCGCCAACATATCCCCTCGGAGTCTCCTCTTCTCCAGGCTGAAGAGACCCAGTTCCCTCAGTCTCGCCTCCTACCCTATCCCCTGCAAACCGGCCACCAACCTTGTGGCCCTACGCTGCACTGACTCTAACCTGGCTATATCCTTCCTGTAATGAGGGGTCCAAAACTGAGCACAGTGCTCCAGCTGTGGGCACACCAGAGTCATATAGAGTGGTAGTAATACCTCTCTCTATCTAGAAGCCACACTTCTGGCTATGCAACCAAGGGTGGCGTTCGCCCTCTTGACCACCGCATCACACTGCTGACTCACGTTCAGCCTGCAGTCGACCAGCACCCCGAGGTCCCTTTCACAAGTGCTGCTCTCCAGCCACTTGTCCCCCAACCTGTACTTATGACAGCTATTCCTATGCCCCAGGTGCAAGACCTTGCACTTATCCACGTTGCACGCCATCATCATGGCGATGAAGGTAAGGCCTTCATGCTTATCCATGTGCCATCTTGCCAGGCTGCTTCTCCTGATGACAATTTCTTCTGAACTTTCACAGTACGAGTTCATCTTAAGTATTGCCTGATGGGGCACAGAGCACCTGTGGGAGTGTTTCTGATTAGGAAAATACCATGGCCAATGGGCATTAATTCCCAGTTCGAGTCCTCTCACCCAGCTGGTTTTTACTAACCTGCACAGAATCAGGGAACCTTCTTACTGATCTCTCTCATGTCACCATTTCGGTAACAAGTCTAAACACCTTCCTGAAATCATGCAACTGTCTCTACTTTGGGAAAGAACAGAAGCTCTTCCAGTCACCTGTGACACACCCGCACGGCTGAAGCCAAGGAGCCTTTTGCTTGCTCCCCTGTAGCTCCTGATGCCCACCTGGCAGCTTCATGGATGACACTGGGTTTAAAATTCAGAAACAATCCATCGGTGCGAAACTTTGGGTCTGGTTTTTTGAACATTGTAATAAGTAGCTCAATTCCACGATACTTCTCTTGGGAAGCAATTCTGAGAGTTACTGAAGCATTTAAAATGGACTGAGGTCCAATAAGAGTCTCCATTATTTCAACCCCATTCAGTCTTATTTCTAGAGTGATTGCTGATTTAGAATGACACTTATTAACACTGCAAATGTCATGTTCATTTACCTAGGCCCAAATTAAATCTCTGTATTTCCTCTCTCTCCCTCTTCCTCATATAATGTCTGCCTTGCTTGATGTTCACCTTTGAGCGGTTGCTGGAGGATAGCAGAAGATGGGAAAAAATAATTTTGTGAACTTCTTTAAGTTAACTTGTCTTTTTCTCAGTGTGAGTGCTACAGTTGGATGTATCTGACAGTTTGGTTTCTCCTGGGGCAAAATCCAGTTGGGATGTCTCTAACCCTCCAAATCCAGTGGGTTGTGGGCATTATATTCAGGGCAGAAGAAAGGAACTTCTTGCCCCATGGGTGGTTAGTTTTGGTGATCTAAGTGTTGTGTCTAGGAGTTGGAGAGGAAGTGGCAATCAAGATATTTTATTTTGTGGACACACCTGTCTTCTTCTCTCCCTGCCTCTAGGAATGCAACCTAGAACCCTTTTATGACTTTGGAGTTGGATCTCAGAAAAATTCTAAGGATGTCTCGGCAGTGCATAGCAGCAATAGGACTATACTGCCACTCCAGGAATAGGATTCTAAATTTCTAAATTTAAATTTAGGATTTTATGCAAGTGGTTGCATCTGTGTTTCCCAGATAGTCAGGTGACTTTCATTCTGCCCTCCAGGAATAGGATTTTGTGCAAATGAATTTGGAGAAGACAGTTCAAATTTAATACTTTTCCAAACACAGAAATCTCCTATAATTTTCATGCTTTGGCCATGGGGGAAATTAGTTTTTTTATTTTAATTTACCTTATTGTTCTAAATTTTTGACTAACTTTGGGAACAATATAAAAATTAAGTGAAAGAAAATGATTCACAAGACTGTGAAATTCACATGACCCAGGAAAAAATCAATCTGCTGTAGAACCGATGGGTCGGATTCTTAGAGAGATGAGTTCACCTAACCACAGATTTCACTGACATTTCTATTTCAATTTGGCTTGTCCTGAGCTTTGCGTTTTTTAAATAGTTTTCATGAAAAATTGTATGTGTTTTTATACAGTTTTGCTCAATATGCGAACCCTTTGCAAGCAATTTCCTTTACACAACACCTTTTAATATTATTTCCTCTAATAGGCATATGCTTGTGTACTTTCCCTCAATGTGCATATTTTTCAATGCTTTGTTTGACTGGAGGATTTAGTTGAATAATCACAGAAGTGTGAATTTTGCCGGGGAACAAATTTCCAGTTTGCACATTAGTTCCAAAGTGCAAAATGCTCTAAGTCAAAATGAACCGACTTCTCTCCCTTCTCTCAATCCTGTTTTGCCCTGTGCTACTTCCACTGTCTGAGTACAAAGCATTTGTTCCTGTTTCTACACACTGGCTTAAGAAACACCCACACCAGGTCAAGCCTTTCAGAGAAACAGAAGATGTGCTTCAAAACCATAGTGTCTTGATCGTACACGCCTTTTCCCCCGAAGATGATGGACAACCAACAGATGATGCCTGATATGCCCAGCTAATTACATGGACACCAGCAGCACTGCTCCATTTAAAGACCTCTCAGCAATTTCTTATTTGTCAGGTTTAGGATGCAGTTGTAAGGAAATCGATTCAGGGCTGAGTCCCGACACGCTGCGCTGTGCTCCCAAGGCATCAAACATCTGCTAAATGCAGCCTATAAACAGCCTTTCCTGTCACTCAGAAGGGAGGGGATGAACTTCTGGCCATTAAGGTAATGCACGAGTTTAACTGTGAATAGATAGGGTGTCTCAACAAACATCTTTGTTTTGTCTTCCTGTCCATGCTAGTGCACATAGGATGCATGAGATACAAGCCAGCCAAAGCTCCCGGGAAGAAATAGGCAAGAGAGGGGGATTTGCACAATTGTTCCTGGAAGAAGAATTGGTGATTGTGGTGTTGATCACAGCAGAATTTGGATAAGCTCTCACTGCAACTTGTGACACCTGTTCCTATGTCCCAAGTGCAAGACCTTGCGTTCAGTGTGGATAAGAGCAAGGTCTTGCACTTGGGGCATAGAAATAGCTGTCATGAGTACAGGTTAGGGGACAAGTGGCTGGAGAGCAGCACTTGTGAAAGGGATCTCGGGGTGCTGGTTGACTGCAGGCTGAACATGAGCCAGCCGTGTGATGCGGTGGTCAAGAGGGCGAACGCCATCCTTGGTTGCATAGCCAGAAGTGTGGCTTCTAGATTGAGAGAGGTATTGCTACCACTCTACACGACTCTGGTGCGTCTGCAACTGGAATATTGTGCTCAGTTTTGGGCCCCTCATTACAGGAAGGATACAGCCAGGTTGGAGTCAGTGCAGCGTAGGGCCACAAGGTTGGTGGCCAGATTGCAGGGGGTGGGGTATGAGGCGAGGCTGAGGGAACTGGGTCTCTTCAGCCTGGAGAAGAGGAGACTCAGAGGGGATCTGTTGGCAACATACAGGTATGTGAGGGGGTGTCACACGGAGGTGGATAGACCTGTTCTCCCCTCCAGAGGAAGGCAGGATGCGCTCCAGTGGAGCAAAGCTCAGGGAACCTGATTCCATTTGGATGCCAGGAAGCACTTCCTGACAGTGAGGATCCCGAGGGTGTGGAATGGGCTTCCACGGGAGGTGGTTGAGGCCCCATCGGTGCGGGTGTTCAAAGATAGGCTGGAGGTGCACATGGTGGGCATGTCGTGAGCGGAGCCAGCTGGAGCCAGGGGTCGGACTAGATGGCCCGGGAGAACCCTCCTGACTTGTTCTGTTTCTAGAATTCTAAAACTGCTCCACCACTGGTTGCTGCAAGGCTTCCTACGCCTCATATTATCCGGGTCCTGGAAGCTCCTTGCATGATCAGGTGGGTCACAGTTGCACTGAATTATTGGCCCAATGGTTGCTGCACCCATTTGGAGCAACCTTAAAAAGTGTGCTTAAAACACAGGGAAATGCCATCTCTGCAGCCTCTGTGCTGTGTCAGGTCCTCTGGTGTCCCCAGTTCAAAAGGAAAAAGAGTGGGACCACGTTATTTCCTCAGAAACAGTGCCTGAGATATGTAAGCCGCAATTTAGAAATCTCTGGTTCAAACTTCATCTCAGCCACATCCTCAGAAGGCTGCCCATTTCTCTGAAAAGATACATTTTTGTTTGCATTTTTGCCCAAGATACACATACTTTCCAAGCAATTTTCCCAACATGCTTCAATTTTCCTAAGTTAGGGATAACAGAGCGATAGGGGGTGCTTGGAAATGGCTCACTTGGGTTTGAACCCCAGGACTTATATTTGGAGCCACATGTGGTGGTCCATGGGCACTTAAGGATATAAAGGTACAGGGCCCCAAGTTTCTTTGCTGGCTCTGATCTGTCTAGATTTTCCAAGCAGGATTTTGGCCCATATGTGCTTTGCTTCCTGTTGCCTCCCTGCAAATCCTTCTGCCTGCATTTCTTCTGAAATCAAACACACCCCTCCCCTCCCCTTAGGAAACAGAGTCCTTTAAATATACATGCACAGAAAGACTTGAGAGCACATACACAAGTGTATATTCAAACTTGTGCATTTTTCTTTTGTCCTGGGGTCCCGAGTCCTGGATTTTTCCAGTAGAAAGCACTGCCCTGACTGTAAAGATTAGGTCCACTTTTGTCCAATGAAGATAGACCTAAACCGTTCCACTTTGGGCACATCACGAGAAGGCAAGACTCCCTGGAGAAGACAATCCTGCTGGGCGAAGTCACAGGGAGAAGAAGTAAAGGAAGAGCCACTATGGGATGGATGGACTCCATCAAGGAAGCCACTGCCTGGAGTTGGCAAGCGCTGAGCAGGGCTGTTATGGATAAGACATGGGGTGGGGGGGGATGGCTTTCGTTCATAGGGGAAGCATAAGTGGGAGAGGACTTGATGGCACACAACAGCAGCAAAAGCAACAACAGCATAAAGATAGCAGAGAAAGTGTATGACAAGTACCATGCATTCGTTTGGTGTACAAGATAATGCGAAATACTGCTGCTGAAATACTGATTAAGTTACTGGAAACATGCATGCTGTACTTCTGCCTGTTATAATGAAGGATCTTATGGGCTTCCCTCATTGGCCATTGTGTGAACAGAATGCTGGATGAGATAAAGAACCCCATGGGGACCTGGGCACGTCTTCAGTGGACCCAGAATTTTGAGTGGCGGTCAAGGGAAACTGGGAAAACAGGAGTGGATCAGGTAGGGTGGAATCGAGTGTTGGTACCCTGGACAGGCAGGACTCCATTCCACCAACCTTTTGGTCACAGATCACATTTGTGCCTTGCCATTGTTTCCCCAAAGACCACTCTGATCTTCCCTTACAAGATGCTAAATGTACAGGGAACAAATGATCACTGGAGAGGGTTAGTTGATTTGATTCACAGCTTATTACATTATTCAAGGAAGGAAATAAAAAGGCCTTTTAGAACAACCATTTATACATCTGATATGTGTTTTGGTGGCTCAGAATGATGCATTCCCTTTGCGAAAATCACTAACAAAAATGGCCAAGCATGCCTGCATTTCACAGCAATAGTCTTTAAAGTTAAACCTGAGTACCATGAAAAGCAGGGCCTTTTCCATGGTGGCACCTTTCTTTCGGAAACACTCAAGAAGCAGGACAGGGTTGAAAATGAGTGGTTTCCCCTGGAAGCCAATTCCAAGATGGAGTTGCCACATGCAAGACCTGTCATGTGTTTGCTCAGATATTTGAATCACCTCTCAGTCCATTCATAAGAAGAATAGTTAGGAAGGAATTATAGCTGATGTTTTAATATTTCATCTGATTCCTTGCAAAGAACCACTTTCTATCACACTGCTGTGGAGCACAAGATACTATCTGTGTATGATTGCACCAACTTTGCAACTTTCAGTCCGTTCACTCACAATACAAAAGGCAATATCATGGATGGATAATGACAGGATCATTAAATACTGCTTTCCGTTACAGGAAAGGGTGGAGCAGATATTACGAATGATGCCTGTGGAAGCCACAGAGAAAGGATTTTATCACAAGAAGATAATGAAGTAATAAACATCCAAGCAAACTAGGATATCAAGTTATTGTTCTGGGAAAGCATTTAATTGCATCCTATTGATGAGAAATTTTTATGACGGCATCTCCTAATTCTCAGAGTTTATGCAGATTGAGCTGATTGGAGAGTCTGTATTTGATATAGGATGGCAGAATTTGGGTCCCAATATGGCCAGTGTCATGAACTGGTCCCTTCCTTCCTTCCTTCCTTCCGGGTTCAAATGCAAGAAAACCCTTTAAAGTGCAGTTCCTTTCCTTTTCTTTAAAAAAAATGCTTTATGGGACCTACCTATCCAGAACTTTGCACTTTTAATAGGACAGACTGTGATAGGTTATACTTTTTATTTATTTTTATTAAAATAACAACCAAAAGTTTATTAATTATTAAACATCAAACCAATATAAAACAGAGAGGTTCCTAAGTACATATATCATTACTGAAGTACATATGTCATTATATATACTGATAACAGGAGTACAAAGGTGGTATTCCAGAGAGGAGAAATCTCAAAGAGAAAAAGCCCATGGAGAACCTTGCAGTCCAAGCCTCCTACAGCAAAGGAAGCTTGGCCAGAGCTTGTCATGCATTGCTGGGCTCAGTCTTCAGACTCAAGAGCAGAGTCCATCTCCTCCTTGGTCAACCAAGTTGCTAGAAGGTGACCAAATATGCTCAAATGTGTCAATATCTAGATGGTGTTTTAGATACCAACTTGCTGGGCCTGTTTCTCCAATAGAGCTCAGTTCCACACCTTCCACACCAGTCACTATCTGCGATGGCTGAGAAAACCATCCAGGGTGGGAATCCGTCAGATTCCCTGGGCCGGGCTCCTCAGGCTAAGGCTGACTTTGCAGTGTCCCAGAGCCCGAGCTCCTGATAGGCTCGCCCAGTGGTCACAGACACTCTCCAGGAACTGACCCACGTGTGTTGGGCAAGCAATGCCCCACTCATGCGTCAGGAGCAGCCGCCGTTTTAATGGCTGCAATTGGCACTGGAGAAGGCTGGCTGCCCGGGGTTTGCCAGGAAGGCAGCTCCCGCAGACCTCGGCATAAGCAGCACCCGTCTTTTGTGTAAGTAGGTTCCTGTCGTGCCTGATGCCTCAACAGAGGCGGCACCTCACAAGGAAGAGTCAAACGTCCAAAGAGAGAATCAGGCATCAGAACAGGGGGACTTATACTTGAGGCCCTGTGGCCAAGTGACCCTTCCACAACCTGGCTTGGGAGTAGCTGAACAGGTAGCCATCCCTCATCCTGACCCTTTACCCCTTGGGCAAACAGCCAAGCCTCAGTCCGACCATGAGGGCCCCGAGGGAAAAGGCACCACAAGTTCTACCACTGAAGAGCGTGGGCAGGATACCCCCCTTCCTCCTGACGCTGAGTCTCCTGAACAAGACACAGAAGAGGCAAGAGGCAGGATAGATTTGTCTCGCACGACTCTTAGACGTTCCTTACTCCGATTGGAACAAAAGGAGGCTTTGTCCCACCTCAGGGGGGAAAGGTGGGACAAAGAAAGCTAATCCCACGTGGGTTCTCTGAGGGACATCACTCAGAAGATAGCAACTAACTTGTAAAGGTCATTGCAGTAGAGCTTATTAGTAGCATCGTAAATCTTATAGAAAAGTAGCAAAAAAAGACTTTAGTTTTATTGCCGGCATAAGTGTGGGTCATTTACAACTGTGAACTGACACCGCACAACAGTTACCAGTTGTGCATCCAGGGGTCTGCGAGTGGTCCTGGGTCTCTCCT
This sequence comes from Varanus komodoensis, assembly GCF_004798865.1. NCBI lineage: Eukaryota > Metazoa > Chordata > Lepidosauria > Squamata > Varanidae > Varanus > Varanus komodoensis. The sequence goes on along the minus strand of NW_025335941.1, from coordinate 62,284,422 downwards.
TGGATTGGTTTGCCTTGGAGGACCAGTCTGAGCACAAGGAAGCCCACCCATGCTTGGATGGGCAGAGTTGGAAGGACCCAGACTTGTCAGTTCTTACATTCTCATTTTATTTTTTTTATTTATTTTTGGATTTATATCCTGCCTTTTCCCTACAAAGGGCTCAAGGCAGCTTACATCATTCTCCTCCTCCATCTTATCCCCACAACAACAACCCTGTGAGGTAGGTTGGGCTAAGAGCCTGTGACTGGCCCAAAGCCACCCAGTTGGCTCCATGGCTGAGCAGGGACTCGAACCCAGGTCGTCTGAGTCCCAGTCCCATGCTCTTAACCACCACACCACACTGGCGCTCACCATGGCACATTTTCAAACTGGGGGGATGGGATAGGTGGGATGCCACAGGGTTCTGTCCTGAGACTGGTGCAATTCAACATTGGTATTAATGATTTGGGGGGGAAGTACAAGGAAAGATAATTCAGTTTGTAGGTGACATGAAGCTGGGTGGAACAGCAAATACCCTGGAAGACAGAGACAAGATATAGGGTGCTCCTGATAAGTTAGAACGCCGGGCAGAGAACGACAGAGTGAAATTTAATAGGGACAAATGCCAAGTCCTCCACTTAGGGGCAAGAAACCAAATCTACTGCTACAAGGTGGGGGACACTTGGCTCAACAATACTGCAAAGGAGAAGGATCTTGGGGTTGTTGTAGATCACAAGTAAATATGAGCCAACCATGCGATGCAGCTGCAAAAAGGGCAAATTTTGGGCTGCGCTAACAGAATGACCACTTCCAAAACACACGAAGTATTAGTTCCCCTATACTCAGCACTAGTCAGACATCACCTGGGGGACGGTGTCCAGTTCTGGGCAGATAATTTTTTTAAAAAACATGCAGAAACACTAGAAAGGGTTCAGAGGAGGGCAACAAGGATGATTGAGGGCCTGGAGGCAAAGTCCTACGAGGAAAGATCGAGGAACGAGGCATATTCAGCCCCAGGAAGAGAAGCCTGAGGGGAGAGAGGACAGTCCTCTTCAAAGGCGGTCACAAAGAAGGACAAGATTTCTTCTCATTCATTCCAGATTGCAGGACATGGAATAGTGGGTTTAAGTTAGGAGAAACCCAAAATAATTTTCTCACTGTCAGGGCAGTATGACAAGGGAACCTATTAGCTGGGGAAGTTGTGAGCTTTCCCTTGTTGGTGACATTCAGAAAGAGTTTGAACAGCCCTCTGAATGGGATGCTGTGACTTGGTGTCCTGCAACAGCAGTGGTTGGACCCAATGGCCTTCTGTTCCCTTCCAACTCTACTCTTCTCTAATGCTATGATTTTAAAATTGTGTTAGAGGGGTTTTAAAAGTGCTGTATTAGTTTGGACAATTCATGCATTAATTGAGCATACAGGGAGAATCTAAAGTGTCCCCGTAATCACCCAGACAAAATACTCACCTTTTATGGTGTGGAAAAATGATTTAGGCTCATGATTTGCTCAGACTGGAATACTGCAAAGGGAAGTATGAAACAAGCCAAAGAAAACAACCCCCCTCCCTCCGTAAGCCGGTCTGGAAGCAAGGTCCACTGAGCGCAGTAGGCAAGTCCAGGAGTCTGGTGTGCAAAGACGTGTACCAGAAAGGAAATGGCGTGCATAGAGCGAGCCGTGAAGGGAACATGCTTGCAAGCAACTGCCTGTTAGGCGGGACCAGATACACATTTCCATGAGGATGTTTAAAATAAAAACCTTCCCGAAGTGGCCCAGCAATGGGGGCATCATGAACTGGCACATTTAAAACAAGTGAGCACTACAGAAATCGAACACATACAGATGAATCCTTCCTAGATGAGTGTGCGGAGGACCGTAATGAATGGGCTATTGGACGGGTCTACTAGAGAGGCATAGGAGAAATGCTGGTGATTCACCAAGCGTGTTTGGTTTCTGGAGAGAAATGGAGGAGGGGAACGGGAAGGGGAACGTGGGGTGGGGGAGGAGGAGGAGGAGGAGAGACATAGATGAGGGAGAGGGAGAACCTTGCCTTCTTTCTGGAAGCTGATCGGAAGCAACAAAAAATAAAAGGAAAGAAATAAAAGAAGCCCTGGCTATTGTTATGGCAACCAGAAGTGACATCCAAAAGATCTCGGTGAACACTGTGCTTCGCAAGAGTGTAATACACCTCCTGTGCAAAGGACAAAGTGAGCATCCCGATCGTTTAATGGAGACATTTCGGTCAGCGATCTGAGCGGAGCGGCCACTGCAGACCTCAGGACCTGATGCTGGAGGTGCAGCTGGGGCTGAAGCATCTTCTCTTCATCCTAAGGCACAGCCTTACTTCTGTATTCAGGCAGAAGGCCGGGGATGGGCACCATGGGTTCCTTTGCCCTCCTGTCCCAGGGGGCTTGCATGCACAATTTATTCTATCCTTAACTAAGCATTTCAGGGATTTTGCAAAAAGGGGGACATGACACAAATGTTGGCTCACATCGTTCATCCAGTGTTCAGTGCGGCAATGGGTAAAATCCATCTATGAGTTTGCTCAGAGGTCTTATCAGGTGGAGGGAGGTAGAAACGGCAGTCGATCCGCTCTAATTTAGTGTCCAAGGCCCGCACTGTAAAAACAGTCTGCACATGTGCAGAATCTCATTTTACATCCCAAGCCGTAGCAGACTTTCTTGAGGAAATGATGATTGAGATTTGTAATAAATGTGGGGATTGTGAAGTAGGCAAATAAATGTTTCAAACCAAGAAAGGACAAACTTCATCAGAATCATTGTCTGAAACAGCTGTGTTTTGAGGAGTTCCATCTGATCATACTTAGCGGTGATGTCCGTTCATTGCTTATGTCCATCTGGGTCTGTTTTCTGTCCTTGCTTTGCTGCAGAAACATCTCTGGTCACCTTGATGTGTGCCCAGTGCTAGGAGAAGGACGAAAGCAGCAGGACATGCTAATTCTCCTGCAGCTGTTGGGGACTGGAGAAGAAGCCCTGTTTGAGTTCACCAAGATTCTTCAAACACTAGCTTGCTTCTAGTCTCCCACCGATTTGCACTTGTGTTTGTGATTACTATCATTTTTGCTTCAATGGGAATGCAAAAAAAAAAAAAAAAAAAAAAACAGCTGATAATCCTGACAGGCTAACCCCCTGCCCCTCCAATTTTCACAGATTTCTGTAAAAGTGTACATTTTGGGTGATTTTGAAGTTGTCCATGTTGAAAAAATCAAGCATGGATGATTTCAAAGTTGTCCATGTTGAAAAAGTTCATAGAATCATAGAACAGTAGAGCTGGAAAGGGCCATGTTCTGGCAATGGCCATCCAAGTAAGAGCAAACCACTCCATTTCTGAACAGCTCAGCTAGAGGAATGCCTTGACTGCCCCTGAGAGACAGGCTGCAGGAGAACTTCCTTTCCATTCACAAATCATTGGAACATTCCATGTTCACAATCCTGACCATGAAAGGGGACACACGTTCTCAAAAACTGTTCACAAATTTAAAAATTTGCATTCAAATATAGAACTTTCTCGAAATGTGTGACTTTTTCAAAGATTGCAACTTCTTCTCACTAAAACCTTTACGAATCAACAATTCAAGTTGTGACAACCCAGATTCAGGCTGGACATCAGGAAAAGCTTCCTCATTGTCAGTGGAACCAGCTGCCTGGAGAGGTGGTGGATCTCTCACACTAGAGACATTGAAAAAGAAACCGGACAGCCATCTCAGTGGGACGGTGTAACATGGTGTCCTGCAACAGCAGCGGGTTGGACTCAATGACCTTCATGGCCCCTTCCAACTCTTCTATTCTATGATTCTATGATTTGGGAAATGGCTGTTGGCACCACCACAAATTGGATCCTATGGAGGAAGTGGCTAGTCATATAAGAGAGGCCAAGGGGATGTGGCTGGTCCAAAATGTGTTAAAGAGATGAGGCAGACAAAGAGCAAGGCTAAAGCTAGAAAGGGAGAGGACAAAGTTCAGGCCAACATTTTCTAAGGGGCTGCATTTTTTAATAGTGTCAGGAAGTGGGGAACTTCATGGGTGTCCAAGTGGACTGCTCTGGAGACCTCTGTAGGAGACATTGCCATCTGCCTTCTGGGACACGGAACTAGATGGTTTGAAAGGAAAGCTAAATGAACAATAGCAGGACCATATGGAACATCAAGGAATTGGAGGGCTGGAGCAGAGAAAGATCAGATGCTATAAAGAATCAGGTACTTTATCACTGATGTGATCAGATTAGAGACAAGCTCATTTCAAGAGACTTTATGCATGCCAGTCGCAACACTGCCGCAATTTCCCCCTCTACATTCAGCTTAGGTATCAGGCAAATGATAAATCATTTGCATCCATTTCTCAATGAATGGAGGGGAGGCAAATTAGTATGCAAATGTAACCATTGGCAAGCAGGACCGTGTCAACCCAAACAGAGTCAAATTAGTTGATGATTTTCCAAGAACAAATTTACATATTGGAGGGGGAAAAAACCACATACCGCAAAAACCTCAACCTGCTCACACATCCAGGGTATCCAACTGGGAGTAGACTTTTTTTCAGTGTTGTCTGAGAGAATTGGATTAATGGGGGAAATGATGGCCACTTTAGGTATTCAATTTGAATCTGTGGCAAAACATTTTAAGGAAATAGCCACTGAGGAACCAGCACGGATGCCTGACCTGGGGCTAGGGTTTAGATAGAATTCATTGGAATCGGTCCCTCTAGCTTTCATGGACTTTTTCTTGGATTTGGCCCAGTCTTGGAAAGAGAGCTAAGCTGAGAAGAAGTCTGCGGATGCTCAGGGAATGAAGTTGCTACAATCGGCAGCCTTGTGCAACAGCCCAAACATAGGTAGCTGCAGGGGGTGTGGAAGATGGTTAGGGTTAGGGTGGGCGCGAGGGGCCCGACTCTTGGTGAATGCTGGGTCTGTTCACTGGGTATGTTCACTGGGTCTGTTCACCCCAATACAATTTGGAGTCAGTGCAGACAGAGTCTGGGGACTGAGCCCAGGGAACCAGCGGATTTCCACCCCCAAAAGGGATTGCTCACGAATTCCAAGCTGAGTCCTGCAATCACTGAGAGGCGGCAAGCTGCCCCTTAAGTGTTCCCATGTGGCCTTCAAAGGTAGCATGGCTTAAGCCTACCTGGTAAGCCTTCCTGGGGTCGTGGTGCGACACAGCTCTCCCTCCTGCTCATGTGTGCACATTTCCACGTGTCGATAAGAGGGGGCAGTTTTGAATACTGCTATCTGGAAAGGATCCCTGGATGTACACACACAGCAAATCAAGGCAAGGCTAGCCCTCTCGCATTCATCTTACAGAATGGGAAAATGAAATGGGTGCTTCTTTGCCCATGGACTAGCATTCAGACATTCAGGAGCCCCATCTGGAGGGAAGAAATGCCATAATCCCAGAAAGCTCAAGCATTTGGCTCTGCTAAATGCATAAGTTTATTCAAAGCTTGACCTCGTATTGATGTTCTTCTTGACAACCCCATTATTGTTGTCATTGATGTCATCATCGTCATCACCATCAGTTCTGGAAGATACATGTTGTGGGAAATCACTTCTCTATGTTGCTGAGAACACACACAGACACCACGCACCCGATTTCATTACAGGAATTAGGTATCAGCTCCAGTGTTTTGGCATAATGATTGGATTTGTTTCAGAATGAAAGAAAAACTGAAACAAATGCATGGATTTGGGATGAAGTGTGCCGAGGTCTGTTGGGGTGCTAATACCTATCCCCGAATCCTTAAGAAGTACCCTTTCTACTGTTGTTTGCAATGATTCCTGGTTGTTTCCCTACGTCTCCAGCTCCAGCACCATTTGAGGAGGAGATGGGCTTTCTCCTTCATGGAGAGATCTTTGCTAATTAGCAATCACATCCAAAATGTGATGACCTGGCACACTGCCCACTGGATTTGGCTCTGCAGCCACCTCCCAGGAGACAAACCAAGTCAGGGCTTTGCCATCTACTGAAACTGGCATGTGGAGATGTACTTCTGGCCAGGTTGATTTGGTGAAGGCCTTCCTGGACAAATCGCCAAGACTTTCTGTGGTGGTTGATTTACAAAAAGTTTTCGTTAAAATTAAATCATCAGTTCAGCAGAACTCTCACTGTTCCCCAAAAAACCTCCAATGAGGACAGTTCCGTAAAGCTGCAGGGCAGAGAAGCACAGAAGTGTGACACAGAACCATACACTTGGGTGAGGCCTAGAAGGGTATTGGATCCAGTGCAGGACTCAAGTCTCCTATCCAGATTCTAACCAGGCCTGACCTTGCTTAGCTTCCAAGCTTATACAAGATCAGGCACTTCAGGCTAAGCAGAAGCGAGTTATTACAGGGGGAGAACATTGGTAAACCTTAGTGGAGGGAGAAGCCACTGAGGAACAAACACAATTTTAACGCAAATCGACTAATATTAGGCAATTTAGAGTGCTCAATTAAGTACTTCCTCTCTGACATAAGCTTCCCTTGCAGCAGTCCTCTCAGGAATTTCTTTTTCCTGTCCTGGATATGAGCAATAAACCAAATTATTTTCTTGCAGATGGTAATTAGACAGGAGGGCTGCCAGTAAAATAAATAAATGAATAAACAACCCTTCCTTCTGCTCTGTGCGCACTGTATGAACTCTCCACACTGTTTTTATCATGCTCCACGGAGTTGCCGTTTCCTGTCTCTCTTGAACATGCCTCGCTGGCTTTCCAAGGGCAGCCAATCACAGGCCACCACACATACGGAGTGGGTATTTACAGCACCGGAGTGGCCTCCATAACTCAAAGCCGGTGGGGAACCCTTGGGCTCCTGTCTTCACAAGCAGCAGCAGAGCAAAGCTGGTTAGCAAACAAAAGGAAGGCTGCTAATGGAATGGCCAATTTGGTTTGCTACAGAGAGAAAGGGAGATGTGGTTCTCGGGTTTGGGTTTGGATTTTGGGGAAAGTACTGATCAGTTTAATGAATGTCTGGTTCCTTTTGAGTCAAGCTGAAAGCCGATCTTTTGATGGATTTGTGGCAGGATGCGTTGTAACAATTCTGTGTGTGATCTTCATGAAAAACCTCGTCTGAAAGGGAGTTCACTGCACCCTAAAGCAGCACGTTCTACTGTCCAAAAACCTGTGCTGTCAGGAAGGTCTTGGCTAAAGCCCTTCATTGCTATTTGGACCTATCACTTTTGGTCCTACCCCCATCAAGGAGCAGGTGCCCCTGTAAGCTTCAGGGGAGATCACTTTCCCCCATTGCAAGTCCAGCTTTTGGGATCCTGTGGACGGTTGGCCAATGTGCAAACAGAATGCTGGAATAACAGGACTTTTCCTATCTTCTTATTCCAAGCTTTGCATCTGTGCATTCAGCCCAGAACCTCCTACTCTGCTCAGAATGTATTTCAGTGTCAAATTTTCATCAACTCTATTTTCCCCGGGGCCATTTTATCTTTAAACCATTCCTGTGAGGAGGTTAAGCTAAGAGAGAATGATAGTCCCTGGTGATGGAGAATTTGAACTCAGGTGAGTATTCTAGTGGGATTTTATTAGATTTCTGTATCACCCAATAGACAAGGTTTCTGGGTGGTTTACAAAAATTAAAACCTGAAAAATACAATACTGCATGTAATATGAAAGCCATTTAATACCTTGATGACAGGCCTTCTTGGCAGCAACACCCATCCTTTGGAATATTCTCTTTTGTGTGGCTTGGAAGCCAGAAACTGTAGCATCTTTTCAATACCTTCTGAAAATGCACTTGTCCACCCAGACTATATCTGGCTTATAATTAAATGACTCAAACTGTTCTATTTAACTGCTTCTGTATTGCTTCATATTATTCTTATTGTTACATCGGAATTGTTTAAAATTGTATTTTAAATGTGATTTTAACATTTATAGGTACACCTCTTTGGATAATTAATGGCAATAAAAACTTCATTTTTGCTGGATGCCACCAGGTTGCCTCCAACTTATGATAACTCTGTGAGGGAAAGCCCCCCAAAATATCCTACCCATGATAGCCCTGATCAACTCATCCAAGCTCACCACTGGCTCACCTTGTGCCCTGCGAGACTTACAGACACTGAAGGTGCAGGACATTAGAACATGCCTTTTCCTTCCTGCCACAAGCTTTTCTAGACCATCAGACGCTTGCAGTGTTAACCTGGAATCTAGATTGGCCAATCTGAGTTTGAGAATTCACGCATTTTATGAAACAGACGGAGTCCATGAAAGCTTGGGCCAGAACAAATACATCTCTTCAGCTTCAAGGTGACACAAGACACGGTTGTTGTTTATTTATATTTTTATTTTTTAAATTATCATTTGCCTAAGGGCAGATGAAATCATTACAGGTCCAGGGGAATAAAGAAAGAAAATAAAACTTACTCGCTAGGTAAAAGGATCTTGAGTAACAATGGAGTACTCTAGCGTGGTGGGGCAGCTTTTATACAAACTAGCAAGATCACCACGGGGGATGTGATGGCTGTGAATGATGGGTTGTATCTTTCAGTGGTCACACAGACACACTTTACACATGGAGGCACGCTGGATCTCTGCAATCGAAGACCAGGATGTCTGGTCACTGGAACAGGCTTTGCCTCCATACCGCAGGCCGTGGCTTCCTTATAGGGGTCAAGCCACCTCACAGCTGGATAGAAAAGCTACAGGTAAATAAACCAATAGCAGCAAAGTTCCACACTAGTTCCACATGGAGACCAGAGAGGTGCTGGTGAATCCCTCTATTTCCGGGAAGGAAAGCTCGCTGCATCTTTCATCCATTCACCTTGACTGAGGAGAAAAATCATACAAATATTGGGTTTCCAGAACTTTTTCCCATCTGAGGTCTGCATTCAGCCTCAGAGAGGTTCTTGAGGAACATGTTACCATGGTGGGTGGAGCTGAAGACCAAAGGCAACAGAGGTGGGGCCAAAAATATCAGCATAGTTCAGCTGAAAGGTTTTACCACCATTAACTAAGCCTTAGGAGAGAAATTTCAACCTTTGAACATGGGGAAAACTACCCCAGGAAAGTTTCCTGGGGAAAACACCAGGAAACCCCCCAAACATTTGGTTACTGGGGAAAGGGGAACCACAGGGACTGGACTGAGACTCCAGGCACATGGGCCTGAAGTCTGATTACCTTAATGGTTACAGCAAGGGTTAAAATGAGTAGAGATGAAATAGGAAGCTTCATCATTTCAACCATAGGTGGACTGAATCTAAACTGGACCAGTTAGCTATGCTGGTGTTTAAGAAGGTTCTTAGTAATAAAGCTGTTGCTTTGTTAGGCATTTTTTTGGATTGGCCTCCTCTCTGAAAAACCTGCCAATGACAGCACATATAACATGATAACTGACATTCAAGGGTTGGGTACAGGTTGTGTCTGGCTTGTCGTTCAACCATGAGTTGTGGATGAAACATGGGTTATCATGTGGTCTGAACCTAGGCATGCTGGCAAAAATGGTTTGTTAACACAAGCAACCCCCTATTCACAGTCCAACCCCAAACCATGGGCTGTCTAAGGTTAAAACTTATCAGTTGTTAGTGTGGCAGCTGGTTCAGACAACAGACTAACCATGGTTTAAAAACAACCTCTACACAATCCATAATACCTACAGAGTTTTGGCTTTGGGGTGGCATAGAAATGAAATGAAATAATAAGTAAAGGACAGACACTCAACCTTGAGTTGCCTAACCTGAGCCAGTGACACAGTTGTTGCCTACACACAAATGCACTCACTCCACAAGTGTAATGGTGAATGTCACAGTATTATATTCTTATTCTTATTTTACATTTCTATACTGCCCATAGCCACAGTTTCCTGGGCAGTTCACAACATTAAGTCACCCATCCAGATTTCAACCAGGCGCAACCCTGCTTAGCTTCCCAGATGAGGCGGGATCAGGAGCTTCAGGCTCTATGGAAGCCTAGTACGGCAACATCATGTCACCTATTTTGAATGGGGGGATGTTACAAGGAAGGGAACGAGAGTCATTATGCAATTTTGTGCGCATTCTTGGAATAAGGCAGCTTCTGGACCATCTGCTGAGTCAGATCACAGACTGAGAGGCCCCTGCAATCGAATCAGCCCAACCCCATCATTGATACAGAAGACCCAGGACTCCCAGGCAAGGTGCGATATGTCGAGGTGGAGATCATGTGCCATGAGGACCATGACCATGGCCTTCTCCCCTTCACTTTGGGCAAGAGATTTTGTAGGTGGCCTCTCTGGAGAGGTGCCCAGGCCTGATGTTCTGCTTTAAGGGGAGTGTCCTCAAAACATGTCATTTTGAGGCGATCTTGTAGGCACCCTCAAAACCCGCCTGTTGTTCACTTGAGCTCTTTTCCATTGGAAATGCCTGAGATGAAAGCTAGGAATTTCTGCAAGCAAAACATGCACTACAGATGTAGTCCCTCTCCAGTTAGGCTGCCTTTCCACCAAAAGCAAAACAAAACAGTATTGTATTAGACTGCAGGGCACATTTCTTTACATACAAACAGAATGGCTGGTGCCTTCATCTGCCAGGGAATTCCTTATTGTTCTGCATGTTAGTAGATGCCAAATGATGCTAATTGGCTTAGGAGGTTGAGGAATTCCACCCCATTTCCACTATCCAGGAGAATTCCCCTATTTTGCCAAATTGCTTCAGGACAGAATGCATTTCATCATGAGCACATTTGAGCAAAACATTCACAAAATCAAGACTGGAAGGAAGGCTGGCTGTGCAGAGTTACCCTATTTTTTCTTTCTAGGCACTCAGATACTGAAGCTTTTCTGTGTCCTTTTCACTATCGGATCTCTTCCCAGAATTTGCATCAAACTAATTTGTCAGTAATTTCTTGGACCCTCTTTCTCAATTCAAGGATGCATCTTGCCTCCTCTGAACAAAATAATTGAAAATATATTTGATTTCTAAGCTTCTTCAGTGCTCTGGAGTATGTTTTCTTAGGTGCAGCTTGCTTAAATTAATTCATACGAGTCAGGTCTGTTATGATATCTTCCTTTTGTTCTGCATTATTCCTTATCTTTCTTTCTCCCCTACCTCCTAACGTTAGTCATCTGCTCTCTGTCTCCCACATGCTTAAAATTTTTTATTTAATTCTGCCCAGTATGATTGGAAAAAGGAATGCTGCTTTTATTTTATTATAGTGACCTTATACCCATCCTAATGAAAGTGAAAGAAGAAAGTAAAAAGCCAGGACTGCGGCTGAATGTTAAGAAAACAAAAATCATCTCCACAGAAGAATGATGGAACTTCATTGTTAACAACAAGCGTACTGAGAGGCTTCACATACCTCAGCTTAGCCATTAATTCAAAGGGAGATTGCGGCCAAGAAATTTGAAGAAGACTCACACTTGAAGGGTAGCAATGAAGAAACTGGGAAAGATCATCGAATGCATGGATGGAGACCAAGGCTGAGATCGTTCCCACCATGGTGTTCCCAATCACTATCTATGGGTGTGAAAGCTGGATGGTGAAGAAAGCTGATGGGAAGCAAATGGATGCATTCAAAACTTGGGGCTGGAGGAGAGCTTGGCAAATAACCTGGACTGACAGAAGTCAAGCAAGTGGGTCCTAGACCAAATCAGTCCAGAGTTTTCCCTAGAAGCAGAAACGACAAAACTGAGGCTGACCTTCTCTGGGCACATCATGAGAAGGCAAGACCCCCTGGAAAAGACAATCCTGCTAGGGAAAGTATATTTTTATTTATTTTATATTGTTAATTTTAATTTTATATTGTTATTTTTGTATTTTATTGTATTTTATTGTGTTTGTAAGCCGCCCCGAGGCTTCGGCAAGGGGTGGCATAAAAATGTTCTAATAATAATAAAAAAAAGAAAAGAAAAGGAAGACCAAATAAAGGATGGATGGACTCCATCAAGGAAGCCTCAGCCTTGAACTTGGAAGAGTTGAGTGGGGCTCGTATGGTTAGGACATTTGGGAGAGCTTACGACTTAATGGCACACAACAACCACCATCTCATACTTAACACTTAATGTCCATTTACGTTTAGAAAGGTAGGAACCCAGTCCAGAAACAACATAAAACTAGAGGTGATTTGCATATGCCCCATCTCACCTCATTGTGAGGAGCTCAACCAGCAGAACGTTGCAGTGCTTTTGGATCAGAATTGCAGCATATTGTGTGGGCTGCCCTGAGGACAGCTTACGAATACGCGAATCAATTCTGTCCCCCTGCAAGCTGCTTTGCTGCCTCTGTCCTCTTCTTCGTGTTCTCTGCTACAAGACAAATGAGGACTGGCCATCTGCCCACTTGAGAATATCAGTTCAGTGCTGGGAAGGCAAACCTCTTTTTCCTGCCCCAAGTACCATACTTGATAGATTTGTAATTAATATGCAAAAGCAAGAAAATTGCTGCATGATGAGGAGATTACTAAGCCAGCTCTTTCATCTTTTTTGCAATTTCACCCCTCCCTTGCCAATGGCTGTGATTACTATTCAGGCTCTATTTCCATATTTCCTTGAGCATTTGAAGGCGCACACTGATTTGATGGTTTATTCCATTTTCAATGTGTTGCAGGTGTCTGCTGACAATCAGGATTGCTATCATAGGTTGCTTCCATCTTAAAGCCATTTAGCGCTGCTGGTACATTGCTTTTCTACAATCAGATGGAAATAGAATGAAAATAATAGTTCCACATAGCATCTAACATACTGCCGTATTACCAAGCAATCCCCTTCTCACAGCTAAGTTCCTTCAAGAATGTTTGCTGAAAACAAAGTCCTGTTTTAGAAAGATCTCCTACAATGTTAATTAATAGCTTCCCCCTTACAAGTTTTGGCCTTTTATCACTTCCTGTTTTGCATGGTTGGGACATGCATGATGAATTGCCCCTGAATTAGGTAGCACCTGTTCTCCATGCAAGAGGGGATGCAATTACTTGCTTTAAAAGAAATATTTAAAGAAAGACAGATGAAAGGAAACCTGTAATTAAGCTTACCCCATGTCCAACTAAGAATACCCTCAAGTTATCTATTGAGAAACTTGAGCTTATTCCTGGTGTATAAATTCCAGACCTCCATCTTGGTAGAAGGTTCATGTGACTATCAGAATATGTAACAATAAAATATTGGAAACAATAAAACCTTAAAATAGGGGAGTGGAACTTCTTTCGCCTGAAGGGCAGAAATAAATTTCAGAGACACTCTTTGGAGCTGCATTCCAGTAAGAGAACAGGAGCAGGCCAAATACCAAACATTCCAGGATATTTTTGCTTACAGTTCTTAAGAGGAGCAACTAAACCTTCGGAAAGGTATTTCAACATTTTTGAATTAATGGGGGAAACCCAGCAATGCTAGGGGATCTCAAAACGCAGGGCCAATAGATGGAGACAAGATCACCCAAAGATCTCCATATGGCTGGACTTGGTGCACACATTGTCTAGATTTGGTCTACGGACCTGAGCCTATGCATTCCTGATTGAGAGCAAATGATCGGGCAGCCCATTCCTAAATGCTCCCAGCTAGCTCCCCAAAAGCAGAGAACTTCATAATGAGGATGCTGCTAAAATAAAAGCCAAGGTGCTTTCCGTAACTTTAGTATCACATCATAGTATGTATGATGATCATACAAAAAGTATCTTGAAAAAAACATACTTGCCATACCCTAAAGATGATGTTTATCTGTGCTTTATCAATAAGCACTCCCCAACTTTAACAGTCTTTGAGGCATTAGAACAGGGGTCCCCAAACTTTGTCAAGAGGGGGCCAGTTGAAAGGTGGGGGTGGCAGGCGCAGGCCGGGGAGGTGGGATCGTTTTCTCTGAGCGAGTCCAAAACGATCTCCAAGCGAGCAAACTGCCCCCTTGCTGCATGTGCAGTGAGGCGGGTGGTGGGGGTGGGCATGGGGGGGGTGCAGGGAGTCCAAAACCCCTGAGGCGGGCTGGATAAATGAGCATGGTGGGCCAGATCTGGCCCGCGGGCCGTAGTTTGCAGACCCATGCACTAGAAGAGCACTTCCCAGCATGACTTGTTTTGCTCTTGATCCAGGATGTACAGCTTCCTGGACTCCGGTGGCCCAGATCCTGAGTTCCTGGCTCGTGTTTTCCAGGGTTTTCAGGTACACTCTCCAGGAAAGGAGCCTTGGCAGGCCGCAGGCCGCATCGTCCTTCCATGCTCATTCTTGCATCCGGAGAATAAGGTTGGCCCCTGGGAATGACGGCTGGGTAAGCTTGCTGGTATCACGACCGGGGTTCTGCAAAGGCTCACAGGTTTCCTCTGGGCTTGGCTCAGAGAGGGATGAGTGCTGAAGAAATCCAAAAGGCAGGTGCAAACCGCATTCCAGAGAGGCTCGGCACATCCCTACTGGTTGGTGTTATGGGATTTGTAGTCCAAGAACTGCTCATCTGAAAACAGATTGGTTCGGCTGTCATAGAGGCCCTGCTCACTTGCGGGGATGCATTGGGTTAACTCGGGGCATCCTGAAGCATCAGGAGAAAAAAGATGGTCCATTGCAGAAGCTGACTACCTCATGGGTTACCTCATTCACACCATTCCGAAGTGCAACACATCCGTTTCTGACTAGCTGCCAGAATTTTTGCATCAGGCTGTAGAAGTCACTGAACTAAAATATTCAACACGAATATCGATCTTCAGATTTCGGTGAGAAGATTGTAATCCATTTCTTTAGCAAAGCAACAGCTTGTTCAATCGTGCATGTGGTGACCCAGTTAAATCTTTCCCTTTTTGCAGAATTGCAGTCGGGATCAAACCTGAGACATGCACTTGTAGGATCTGAACTGAGCATTCAGTACCGCAGGGCTTCCGTCCTCCCTTGCATATACTACAGTGAGATTAACATCAATTATTGGTGTTGGACTGAACTACCGAAAGCTTTCTAGAAAACACATTCTGAAAATTTTATGGAGACATCCAGTTGGCATGTGACTGCAGGCAGAGGACCACATCTTCCTTCCTGAGCCAGTCCTCCCATTCCTCCATTTTTAAATCTTGTATGTGTCGATTTCAGCATGCTGCATGTCCTGGGAAAGACTTGGAGAGCAGAGTGTATCCATGGGCTGGAATTTTCTACAGCTACAGTACGACGATTGCAAATGGCATCTGCAGCAAGATGTGGCAGCAGGGGAGCGTTGCCAATATGGGATCCCAGACATGCCATTCTATTCTCCCTTCCACCTGGTTTCCATTCCCCCTCTCCGATAGACAGCCGCTGTTCCAATACTGAGTATACTCCCCTGTCACTGGAGCCATCCTTTGCTTTTTCCCTTCCTTTAGAGCTCCCCTCGACCACAGAACTACAGAACTTTACTGCTGACACACACACACACACAGAGGGAGACTTGCGAAAGGTTTTGCATACCTTGGCTCCGTCATCAAGGCCAAAATCACCCACATGCTGGTATTCCCAATCGCCATGCATGAGTGTGAAAGTTGACGGGAAGAAAATGGACGGTGTTCAAAACATGGCTCTGGAGGAGAGCTCTGTGAATACCCTGGACTGACAGAAAGATGAACAAGTGTCCTAGATCAATTCAATCCAGGACTTTCCCCAGAAGCAAACATGGCAAAACTGGGGCTGTCCTACTTCAGGGACATCATGAGGGGGGCACCCTCCCTGGAGAAGACAATCCTGCCAGGGAAAGTCGAAGGCAGGAGAAGAAAAGGAAGAGCAACTATGAGATGGATGGACTTCACCAAGGAAGCCACGGCCTTGAGCTCAGATCAGCCGAGAAGGATGCCATGGATGGGCCATTGTGGAGGGCTTTCACCCATAGGGTCGCCATAAGTTGGAGAAGACTTGACGGCATATGACAAGGATCAGACTGATATAGCTGTATGTAAACGTGTGTGCGCACACACACAAATATAAGTATATACTCTCAGTCTATACATATATTGAGAGTATGCACAGATACACAAGTATAGATTCAAACACTTGCATATTACATAAATTATGGCACTTAGTCTGAGCGTCACTTGCCTGCGCACAACATCCCCAAACCCTCTTGGTTCAGCGAGCGCATCTGGGGTAGGGCAGGGTGTGCCCATCCATAAAACACCTCCCGTGGCAATTGTGGCAAGTCACACAACACTTACTGCCAACAAGGCGAGCTGGTGAGCTGAGAGCTGAGCACAAATACCCCTTCTGCAACCCCCCTCTCTTCTGTGGGCAAAGAAATTGGGCCAGCAGTTTTACTGCATTTTTCTAGTGGGAGAAAGAATTCTCAACAATGTTTCACAAGTACGTTTCACCGTGGACGGGCACTGCTTCTGTCTGTCTGTCCGTCCATCCATCCACCTCTCTATCGGGATTTTGTGTGTGAGTGTGTTGTGTGTCCTGCCGCTGCAAGTAGGAACATTAACTCTGTTGGCTGCCTGCCCTCACGTTTGGTAACTACTGCCGTAAAAGTGTTAGGGGCTGCACTGTTATATCTTGCTTATTTATTTATAGACTTACTATCCGCTGAATCAGCCCAAAGTCCCTCTGAGCAGGTTCTACTTCCAGGGAAGAAGGTGAAGATCATGCTGTGCCAAAAACTGCCTGCTAATTTCCTAAACTTTCCTTTCCCCATGAAAGAGATGTCCTTGTTCTGCTTCATTTTTGGAGTGTTTTATAATTTACGGAGTCATTTCTGAGCTTCTGTCATGGCTGCAATGCAGCCAAGGGGGCTGCGCTCTGGCTTCCTTCCACTGCGCATCTCTGCATCCTCCCAGGCAGTCTGATCTGACAGCAAAAAATCCCATACACATAATGGGCTTTAACTGAAGTTTGAGGAGTCAAGGAGACTATTAGCCATTGGACTAAATTGCCCAGACACCAAAGTACAAGGCAGAGGTGGGTTCCGCTCCCAGACACCAAAACCACACTTCTGAACCCAAACAGAACGGTGCTGAATGGTGGCCCTTCATTTTGCAGAATGCCAGCCTCCCAGTTAAAATAGATTATCTTAAGGAATGAAATAAAAGTCAATTTATTTGACTTTTGTGGGAGCCAAGAAAGGAGGTAGCTACTCAGAGATGCTAATCGGACCCTAATCCCAGCTGCACATGAATAGCTAAAGGATTTGAAGCAGAGAAGTTTGGCTTGAGTGGGGCATCTTTGCTGCCATTCCTACCATCATAGCCACTTGCTTTTGCCCAAACCTTGAACCCCATTCACTTCATAACCAAACTGAAATAGCCGTTTCCACGTAAAATTCCTCTGTGTGTAGTCTGGCTATCAACCCGCTCAGGACAATCGTCTTATCATATTGTCATATTATTACCTGCATAGTTTTCACACTTAATGGTGAAAAGGGAAAGCAAAATGTTATCAGAACAGTCAGCCTTTATATGCCCACATTTCTAAACTCAACTACAGAAATAAATGAAGTGGCTGGTATATGGAAGCGAGTAAGGAATCAAGGAGGCAAAGAAGTTTTGGCAAAGATTGGAATGGTCCACGCACAATAGTTGATTTGATAGGTGCATCCTTTGGAAAACTGCAGTTGATAGTCCATAAATGCAGTCAGACACACGACATAATGTGGGTTCAAACAATAATTAAAATAAAAGGAAGCTGTACTTCTTCATAGAGAGGAGGAGGAAAGGAAGAAGAGATAACTGTAGAAAAATGTAACCCCATAGAAGCAAGAGCAAAATGCATTAACTACAAAGTTATTATAATGATCTGTGCTCATATATTTTAATAAGGCACTGAGAATCTATGAATTACTTGTTCATCTGCATATATCAAAGAACACCTTTAAAAATCGTCACAGATGTCAAGATCACAGTATGTCTGCATAATTAAAAATCAAGGGATAGGCCCTTTGACAAAAGCTGAATGTAATTTCAGCCAGCAGAAGGGAACGTTGGAAATCCAAGCCCACTCTTGGAATGTGTCTGTTTTGAACTTTTGCCCCAACTGATTAATTGGGGTGTAAATCCCATGACTGCCAAAAATGGAGATATCTGAAGATTGTCAAGTCATGGCAGGCTCTGCTTTCCAGACCAAGGAAGTGCCTCTCCTTATTTACCCCACTCCAATGCCAAGCAAGCCGCTTCTCCGGGAATGGTTTTATCGCCCATCGCACTGCATCAAGGGCAGGCAATGAGCTGTACCAAGTGCTAGGATTTCTGGAGGGTTAGTTTGCTCAGTGTGTTTTTGTAGCGCATGCAAACTCCAGCAGCCAGACCGGTAACAGTGAGAAGTTCTGAATACAGTGCACTGATTTTGGCCGCTTGCATGGACTGCCCATGTTTCTGAGCCCAATTCAAGGTGTCGATTTGGCCTGTGCAGCCCTGCATGGCACACCTGCTGACATAAGGAATGGTGTCCGCCATGGTCTCTGTTGCACCCGATGTCCTGGGTTCACTGGCTCTTGGCCCACAAGTCCTTCACTTCCATAGCTCTTGCTTCTGCAGTTTTTTCTTACCTATTCCCTCCTCTCTCCTGTCCATTCATCCCTCTTTACAAACAGGGGTGCGCTTAGGGGAGATGGTCCTTGGAAGAGAGCCAGGGTGGTGTAGTGGTTAAGAGCATGGGACTGGGACTCAGACGACCTGGGTTCTAGTTCCCGCTTGGCCATGGAGCCAACTGGGTGACTTTGGGCCAGTCACAGACTCTCAGCCTAGCCCACCTCACAGGGTTGTTGTTGTGGGGATAAGATGGAGGGGGAGAATGATGTAGGCTGCCTTGAGCCCTTTGCAGGAAAAAGGCAGGATATAAATCCAAAAAAAAAAAAAAAAAAAAAGATGCACAGACACAATTAGGATGTGCAGATTTGTGCAGTTTTTAAGCTGTGCTGGCCTGGACCCCAAGCTTTTCCGCAACTAGCATTACCCCATTGCCCTGTGGATTTAGGCCCCAGCAGAGTGTTTGCACACTGAAGACGTCACTTGCAGGTTCTTTCTTTCACTCCATCGGTCATCCACTGACCTCTGAATTATTCCTGGCTCTGAGAAGTTTGTCATACCCATCTGCCCCAGTTCAGGTCTGCATCCACAGCCTTTTCCTGTAAGCAAACTTTCTTCATATCTCCAAAAAGGGGCTGCATGGGCGGGCATTCATGCAAAATAGCAAGATTCCTCCAGAATGCCAGTTAATCTGATCAGAGCCCGACTAATTAATATGCCTTTTGTATTCTAATTGAAAAGGGAAAGAAAAGAAAGCCAGCAAGAGAGAGCATGGAAAATGTGCAGAGAACGCCTGGCTTGTGTTGCCGTCTTCAAGTGCTTCATGCCATTTCCCTACTCCTTACCGGCTTCGCTATAATGAATTATTTTTATGCCATCTGAATAAAAGGTTAACACTCTGTATAAGTTGCTGCTGAGTATCTGAAAAGAAAATGCTACACTTTGTGTCTCCGCACGGGCGGAGGTTTATGTAATGTCTACATTGCCAGCATTGCAACAGATTAATTTATTTATCTCTTTATTTTATATTCTGTCCTTTTTCCTGCAAAGAACCCAAGTGCTTGCATCATCTTCCTCCTCTCCTCCTTATCCTCAAAACCACCCTGTGAGGTATGCTAGGCTGAAAGTGAGTCACTGGCCCCCGCTGAGCATCAGCTGGGGGCTCGAACCCAGATCTCCCATGCTCCAGTCCAACACTCCTATTGCTACTAGGGCATTTATTTATTCTCTGTATTTATGTATTTTCCCAGGTTCCCAGGGAGGTGAGCACTGCATGAAAAGAAACAAGACTGGCCCCCAAGTTGCACATTGGAATACAAACTAAAGAAGAAGCAGGGCTCTTGAACCAGCAAGCCAAAAACATCCATCAGCTCGAGGTTAAAAAAAAAGAAATCATCATGTATATTTCTTAACCATTAACAATGCAATGAGAAGGCATTCCAAAGCTCGGGTGTCTCCATAAAGAGGGCTAAGGATGTGATGGGGGGAAAGAAGATTTGTCTTTCAGTTAAGCATGGTTTTTGCCATTTGATGGTGTTACCAACAAATGAGAAGGAAAATTTTTAGGGCATTTTGTCCTCAAGTGCAGAGGGCATGGAACAAGAATTTGCTTGGTCTTTTTGTGGCATCCCATCCCCAGCTCCACACACCCTGCAGTTCAAAATCAGGGTTGTATGTACTCTTATGCCAAGATGATCCAGTTCCTGAACCACAAATAAAATCTGGATTCAACCACTAATATACATTCTGTGTGATTTATGATCATTCTTTCCTGTTACATAAAAAGATCACATACTTCATTGGGGAGAGGCAGGACACCGAAGCCCTAGGGCTATGGGGAACATTTTTAGCCACCTCTCTGACTTCTGAGAGTCCAGTAGGTGCAACCCACCTCCTTTCAATCACATCTGCTGGGCTATGAGGACTAGAAACTTGTTCAAAGAGAGAGCAAAAGGGAGGGAGGGGGGAGAAAGATAAAAACAGGGATGCGGGCACATTTACAAAATTCTATTCCACAATTACATAATCGCAAGCCATGCAGACAAATCGAGTGCAGAGTTCCCGTAGCTTTTTTGCTTGCATTGCCAACCATTCACAATTTCCCTGCATTTTCCTGTTGTACCTTTTCGTCCAAGGGTTGGCAGTCTGCAGGGGCCCAGATATTGTGGGCTGCAGTTCCCACAATCTCTTCCCACTGGCTTTCCTAGTTTAGGCTGATAGGCTTTGTAGTTCAAAGCATTGGGATTCCATGAAGTACCCTACTCATCCACCCCGTGTGACAGGATTGGATCATGGTGTACAGAGGGGATACATTTAAAAAGTTTGGAAACAGAAGGCAAAGTGTCCATGAACCCATCTTCAAACTTCCATCCAGGTAAGAGCATCCTCTTGATGGAGGCCTTCGGTCACTGCCCCAGGAGTCTGTTTGTTTGTTTGTTTGGAGTTTTTATATGCTCTCCCATCGCTTAACACCTCAGGATGGCTTACATAAATAAACATAAATGGACAACATAGTGCCCAATATAAATACAAAAAATACAAATAACACAAATTAAAAACCCTGATTCATTCTGGCTGGAAGTTGAGACCTATAGATAATATTAAACATTGTTAAAATATTGTTTAAATAAAAAGGTCTTAGTCTGGTGCCAAAAAACAAGTAACGTTTACCAAGCGTCTTGTGTAGGCATTGCTCAGTTGGAAAAAAAATGAGCTAGCCAAGCATAGTTTGCTATTCAGAACAGGAGGAAAAATGCTTCACCTGGGCCTGGAAGAAGAGGCAGGTACCCCTTCGTTCTTCCTCCATTCACTTGCTTCACCATGAGACACACCAGTGCATCAAGCTCCCAGCAAAATTCCTTTCTGATGCTAACTTCCACAAAGCACAATCAATCCACAAAAGTGGCCCATGCGACAACGGGGGTTCGGCCAGAGTGCCGCCATTGACAACCACTCTTTACCTCGATGTTTATTCTCTTCTCCAAGCCATTTGTCTGCAAGCGTTGCCCCTTGGCTGGCTGGAAGGATGCTGCCCAGGCCCTGCTTCCGATCAGCTGCCGACTAAGCCAGTCCATCAGTCGAAAGGAAGACTCTGCTTCTTACCTTGCGGGGGATTTAGCTTCCTTAATACTGTTTTATGAGATGCCACATCAATGGCTTTCCAAAAATCCAAGTGAAAGATACCCACTGGGTCACCTTTAGCAACTCTTTTATGAATCTCTGCAATGAACTCAAACGGGTTAGTGAGGCAGAATGCTCCCTCTGAGAGCCGCCAGAGCTTTGACCCTGCTCTGCCAGCCCCGAGCCGTCCTTCCTTAATGAGGTCCGCATCATCTTTTATTTCCAATTTGCACCGCAGCTGAGGCACACGTGTGATGTGCCATCACATGCCTGTGGGGCTCGAGAATCCGCAGCTTCTACTCTTTCATGTCTTCCGCGGTTTTTCTATTGAAATTTGGGTAGCCCTTGCATATTTTAAGCACCCCAGTTAGAGTACAGATGGAAATGGCTCAGTGGACTAGCGTAGACTATTACACCTTGTAGAACTTTCCCTCCCAGTGATCCATAAGATAGAACTTTCTCCACATCAAGGCTGAGTTTTGACCTTTCGTTAGGATCTATTGCAGATGAACACCACCTCCCGGTAGCGCTTTATCAATGAGCTAAACCAGGGCGTCCAAATTTCCATGCCTCGAGGGACTTTGGCATGCAACCCCAGGGCAGCAGAATGAATGGCGTTTCCATATCGTCAATTAAAATGTTTGCAATATATTTATTTAATTTAATAGGCACCATTCATATATTTAATTGACCATTAAATGAGGGAGAATGAATTTTTTAGGACTAACTGAATGAAAAGGAATGCTTTGTGGGCCTGTGATTGCTCTGGAGATCACAGGCAGCTCCTTCTCTGACCACAGCGCAAGCACAAGAACCGCTCCTCTGGGCGACCCATCCCTTTTCCCCCTGTTTCTCCTGCCCAGAAAGCCCCCCATGTGACCCCTTGGAGCTGCCTTCCTTCTTGGGATTGGCATGCTGAGCCTCTTGTGCTTGAGCGGACAAACTCTCCCCAGCCTGCCTTTGTGCTCGTCAGCTGGAGCAGCACGGGGCATGCTGGGGAATGGGCTGGCAGCCTTGGGAGAGCTGACCGCAGTCATGCCTGTGCCATCGTTGGGATCCGGACTGGACAGTGATGGGGGACTCCAGTGGCAAGAGGGCTGCAGAGCAAGGCCTCGGGGGCTGCATGGCCCACGGGTCGTGTGCTGGACCACCCCAGGTGAAATCCAACATTAGTTCTGCTTGCAATAGGCTACTGAAATAAATGGGTCTTCAGTGGATCATGATGAAATAGGCATTTCAAGGGGCCTCTCCTGTGTGTCCCACATTATTTTGTTTGCTGGATTTCTGACAAAAGATATAATCAGGAGATTTGATCTTCCTACATTTTTTTTCTTGAAGTGGCTTATGAGTCCAGTGCCATGCAGAGTAAAGTATCTGAATTAACCTGTGACCTGGGTTAGCCAGCTGGCAAGCTTACACTTATGCATCAACCTAAACTTGAGAGCTTCCGCCAGGGCAGAACAAACCAATGAACCGATTCCATATGGCACGGCTTCACCTATTCATGCATTAAGACCATATAGAAACCAACCCAAACAGAATGATTCAAGCAGGGTGCAATGAGGCTGCAATACTAAAAAGAACATCTGAGAGAATAAAAAGTCTTTACTTGACAGAGGACAATGGAAAGAGGAGAGCCAACATGGCCTCAAGGCGAGAGTGCTGGGCCAGGACTCAAGAAGGAGGGTTCTAGTCCTCACTTGACCACAAAGCAAGCTTTACCCCATCACTAATCTCAGCCTAACATACCTCATAGGGTTGCTGTGAGGATACAGTGCCCAATAGGGGGACCATGTAAACTGCCTTGAATTCCTGGCGCAAGCGAAAACAGCAGGACGGAACTGCAACGAGGAAAGCATCTGCAGATTAGAATTCGGCCCTTTGGCTGCAGGAGCCTCCAGCACCCCGGGTTAGACCGACAGAGAACAAACACTGCATTTCTTTGCCACTGCATTCATCTCCTTGATAGGCCGGATTTATTTGAGAACTGCTCCCCAATGAATAGCACGAAGTCACGAGAAGGGGCTGTCGGAGGAAACATTGTACTCCGCTCTGATCCGTACTGCTGATACTATTG
Source organism: Varanus komodoensis (assembly GCF_004798865.1). NCBI lineage: Eukaryota > Metazoa > Chordata > Lepidosauria > Squamata > Varanidae > Varanus > Varanus komodoensis. Next base: position 62,260,881 of record NW_025335941.1, on the reverse strand, counting down.
GTATCCTTTATCTGGCAGGAGACAGGTACTTATTCAATTTCAATGCACTGTTGAGCTGAAAGAGAGTCCACCAGTGCTTTCCTGCTCCTTTTAACTCACGTCCATCATTACGAGCTCAAGTCCTTCTCATCCCCCTCCCTGCAAACAAAGAACAGTTTTATCGCCTACCGCTTAATATAAACAACGCAAGGGAGGGGCGAAACCAGCTCCATTTGTTAGCAATTTCAGGTGACAATGCGGGAATGATTGCTTTGGCCTCCGTGCAGCTGTCGTAAGATGGGGGAATCTGCGGAAAGGCTAAATTCCTAACAAATGGAGCATAGAAGGCGAACGCTGCCACAGGTGTCTTCGAAGAACTGCAAGAGGCCATTAATCAGCAGGTAACACCGTTCTCCTCCGAAAGACAGACAAAGATGATGAATGCCACATTTCTTGGACAGAAGTTGCGTTTCCAAACCTCTGTGGTGGAAATAAATGAAAAGACCCTTCCCCCTCCAGCGAAAGCAAAATTAATTGCTTTACCCTTGAACTGGGGTCTTGCAGAAGGTACAATCGAGCATGTTGTATTCAAACAAGGGTAGACAGGGTCTCCAGCTTCTTGCCCTCCGTTCTGTCTGACTCTTCATTTATTTAAAGTAGTCCAGATGCTGTCCAGAGTCTTTTGTTCGGTATTTATTATTGTTTAACCTGCTCTGAAATGGGAATGCAGGAGGGCGCCCGGGGTCAACACATTCCGTCTTGAAAGGCCGTCTGGCCTTTTTCACTGTTCTCTTCCACCACAGTCTCCATTTTTAAAGCTTTTTCTTTCAATCGGAGGCTATCTGGTGGAGGAATGGTCTAAATATTTTAAACCAGAAGTGGACATGGGGGGAAACTTGTGGCATGAGCCCAGCAGTGGGAACCCGAAAAACTGATTCAGAATACTAGTGCCGTGCTGGTTCCAGGATTTGGGGTGAGCTGGGATATGGTGCCCTGAATAGCCGCCTCTGCCCTGCAAGAGGGAAGGAACACAAGATGCCTTTTCTCTTAGGTTGACCCCAAAGTTCTTGGATCTGCAATGCAAGTGGAAATGGTAAATCCATTTGGGAGCTGTGCTGTCTGCTGGGTTCGAGGCTCTGGAAAATATCAAGCACCAAGATCAAATGTGGAGGCCCAAGACACTATGGAGCCAGCCCTAAACTGGTTTTTTTTTTGCCATGTTTATGTCCCCATGGTACATTCTTCCCAGGGGAATGTGGGACAACGAGCCACTCTTCTGGATGCTCCAATAAGGGTCAGCATCTTCCAGGAGCCAAGACCCCGGTAGGTCTTGAACTGCAACAAATTACTGAATTCATCAGAGGACTGGTCCATCTACCAGTGGTGACTGCTCTGACTGGCAGTGGCCCTCCTGGGTCTCAGACAGGGGTCATTCTCTGTCCTGCAACTTGAGTTCTTCTAACCAGTCAGTAAAACAGGCAAATTTAACACTGATACATCAATAAATAACAATACAGGACTAATATCTCCAGCGGAAAGCAGGAAATGTTTAAGAAAGTGAAATATATTAAGAATGAGAAATTTGGAAACAACTATCTGCAAAACATCTAAAGATGGGCAAAAGGGATCTTACACAGGAGGGAATTCTGCAGAGTGGGGGCCACCACTAAGAAGTCCCTGCCTCTGCTAGGAGAGGTTCGGCGCCTCCACACTCCAGTGCCGAGGCTTGGCAGGCTCCGTCTGTAAGAAGTTCGGATTCTGACAAGACCTTTGTTGGTGATGTGCTGCAGATTTAAACAACACCTAACTAAAGAGCTAATTCAAGTAGGATGAGGCAAACTTCCCTTGAGAAGGCACTCCAGAGTAGCGCCAGAACCAAGAGGGCCATTTCCTCCATCACCACCTACCATTCTTTGGATCGTGGGGGCATCCAGAGTTGATCCTCAAAGGATGATACTCAGGATCAGATGGACCAGGGCAGAAAAAGATGCTTGGCTATATCATCACTGGAAACATCCAGGAGAGAAGGGGAGGAGTGAATTTCCTTTAGCCGAGTTTTCATTGACATCCTGCCCTGAAGATCATCCTGTGGTGATGGATGCAGATGCGGATGGTGGTGTAGATTAGGGATGGGTGAGGAACCTATTTGGGAGGTGGGGATCCATCAGATTTCCTGGGCTGGGCTCCTCCAACTCCAGCCTGCTTTCCCACAGGCCTGAGTCTGACTTCCCAGCAATTGCGTCCATATGGCTGCTCACCATGGAGCAAGTCCATGTGAATGCTGGGCAAGTGGCATCCATCTTCCGAGCACCTTTCGTGCTGCTCATGCTGCAGAAGAAGTGTGCCGCCTGTGCAGCTAGAGTTCCGCAAGCGTTCCTGGACTTCCTAGCTAGGCTTGGTTTCTAAGTGAGGGCCGAACATGAGAAGAAGCTCCATGGACAGAGGAGGGCCAGACGCTGAGGAGGTTCATCAGAACCCTGGCACAGATTCAACTGGGAGGGCAATGCTCAAAGGCCGACTGCCCAAAGCTCCCTGAATCCATGAGCTGATAATGAGCCTGGATAATTTCCTCCCAGAAGTGCCCCTGCAGCGTCCTTCTCAGCGTGATGATCAGCTGCAGAGAACGAGTCATAAACGACCTGAGGTCAGGACACTGGAGAGAGCCTCTTTCTTGTATCTGCTTGCTCAGCCTCTGAGGTCATCAGACAGCGTGTTCTTGGTGGCTCTGCACGGACCTCTGGCCTGGTTGGAGTCCCCTTGGAGAAGGGCCTTCCGTGCCATGGCCCCATGTCTCCAGAACTCCTGCTTTTGGAGTTCAAGCAAGCACCAACATCATGTGGTTTCTAGGGCCTCCTGGAAAAAACTATTTCAGGAAGCCTTTCTTGGCCAAGCAGACGTTGTCTCCCCCCAACACCAATTCCCTGTTTTAAAATAGCATTTTATATGTTTAATCTTTTAAAAACTCTTTCCGTTGTTCACCCCTTCAGTACCTGCTTAGCTGTGGAATGGTATGTAAATGCTGTACAGAAATTTGCACATTAATAAAATAGCAACAGATGCAAGACCTGATTGTTTATCTATCCCCACGTGGAAGATGGTGTCAGATATGAAACCCAGTATGTGTTGCACATGAGGAATAGATGGGCGAGTTTGCAAGACTGGCGACCTGCACAAAGGGCGGATTGCCAACAGATCCGGAGCAGAAAGAACCCGTAACAGTGGAGTTTGCTTTCCCGGCTGATGATGTAATGATAAAAACTGAAAAGTGAGTGATTCTCTCTCTCTCTCTCATGCTCAAGCATGTGCTTTTGGCAAAAGATACAATATTATTTGACAAGGATTCCAATAGTTCTTTTGGCAATAAATGGATTCATATTTAAATGTCAGGAGAACAAAATGTGAACCCAAATTACTGCGTTTTAGGAAGTTTAGCAAATAGCAAGAAATGATCCTAATCGGGATTCTGGCTTAGATTTACTAATGGTGACAGGACATGCTTTGCTAAGGTAGCACAGGCGATTGCGAAAGAAGCTGCTGTCATAATGCCTCAGTTGTGCATGAGTGCATGTAATACCCTCTTAAAGGGCCAGGAGTCTCCCCAGCTGCCTCTCCTTCCTCAGGGAATCGTTAGTCCACATGTACATACCGCTGGCACCCCTTTTCCATGCGGCTGTTTCCGATTCCCAACGAGGTCCTAGTCAGGCCCCTGAATCAAAGTGTGCACTTCTTCTGGAGATGCTGCAGCATCACAGAATCCACCCCATCCACTCAACAAGCTACAGTACGACCCTGATGGGCACAGGCCCACGGATGGAGGACCCTTCTGAGGCCTCGAGTCACCCTGGGAAGGATTCCTAGCTCACAGTTCCATGATTTGAAAGACAGGATTTCCCCAAAGGGAAGCAAAACTAAGCAGCCCAAGGGGCTCCACCCTTGATACGCACAAGCCCTGACTTCAGAAGCTTGCAAGAATCCTGTGCAGGGCAGGTGGCTTGTGGAGGTGATCCACACCTTCCCATACCTCCTGCATTTTCATTAGATGCATCATTTTGGTCAGCTAGCTGGGGCACTCCAGAGAGGGAGTATGGAGACTGTAGAAGACACAGATAGCTTGTGCTGAGCTTTGGAGTCTCCTCCCTGCTCTACTTGTAGTGCTTTCTTTACCTTTTCTATTCCCTGCCTCAGAGAGGCTTCCGGTTCAGTTCTTTCTGGGTCTGCTGTGCAGGGAAGAGGAAGGACCAGAGCTCAGCCTTCTCAGCACTGTTTCTGACTCAGCTCTAGGAAGCCAAAGAATCCTATACAACCCCCCACCCCCCGTCCCACATACCCAGTAAAGTCCAGGGGCCATAGGACCACACTCTAAACATTATAACTTCAGCTGATGAAATAATTAGCAACCTGTTACTTGACTTTTGGTTCACACTTTGTACACCTGCCCAGATGGACCCGGCGAAGTTGTTTTATCACCCCAGCCTAGCAATCAGGTTACTATCCAGAGATGAATTTTATCCGTTTTACCAAACCAAACTTCACCACTTTCTTAATTTATGTAGCTGAGCTTTAAGGTTTCGGGATTGCAATCTCTTCAGAATCATGAGGTCTAGAAACTCTATTCATATTTAGTCTGCACCTCATGCTACTTCATCAATTTCAATTCCATCCCTTGTTGCAACAGATTGCAGGGTGGCTTATAATCATGTACTCTGACTGTATACAATATAAATTCAGGGTAACATGCTAACCAGCAGCAGAATGAGTGGCAGAACGAGGACTGTTAAACTGGTTTATAGGAGCAAAATTACTTCGACAATCACAGTTGCTCCAAATGGCTCTGGGGACAAAAATGGCTTGCCTTTTCTTGGCAGTAATCTGCAGAACTGGGCCTCAGGTGCATCTCGCCAGGAAATGCATTTCAGGAAACTGGAATGATGACAGAGAAGGCCCTGGTGTGCAAGCTCATTGATTTTTCCCTCCTGACAGGGTGTAGTGTTGGAAGAAAAAGAAAGCTGGAAGCCACCTTTCCCAATTTACACCATGGTAGTAGGCAAAAAATAATTCAAACAATCTGCAGAGAAGGGAAAGCAGCTTTCTTAAGCTCGGCAATATTTTGCTGGCTAGACCAGGGTGGGGAAGTTGTGGTCCTCCAGATGTTTTGGCTTGCAACTCCCATCATCCCCAACCAGGATCAGTTCTGTTCTGTTCAGTCACAAAGTTGTTCCTGACCCATCCTGAGCCCATGAACAGAATTCCTCCAGACTCTCCTGTTCTCTGTCATCCCTCGGAGTCCACCCAAGCCCACACTCACTGCCCCAGCGACCCCATCCAGCCACCTCATCCTCTTCCACCCCCTTCTCCTTCTGCTGTCAATCATTCCCAGCATCAGGCTCTTCTCCAGGGAGTCCTTCCTTCTCATCAGGTGGCCAAAGTATTTGAGCTTCATCCTCAGTATCTGGCCTTCCAGTATCTGGCCTTCCAAAGAGCAGTCAGGGTTGATCTCCTTTAAGATCGACTGATTTGAATTCTTTGCAGTCCAAGGGACTCTCAGGAGTCTTCTCCAGCCAGGAGACCCAATCATAAAGGATGCTGGGAGCAGGGATGTGTAAGAAGCTGCTGTGGTGCTGCGGGTGGTGGGGGGAATCTGTCCGCTTCACCACAGACTGCAGCCCACTTTCTCATGGCCATGAGCCTGACTTGGTGGCACGTGCGCTGAGTGTTCACAAAGGAGCCCTCCAGGAACTGAGCCCACTCAAGCGCAGTGCCACTGGCTCCCCCTTCCATGCATGTGTTTTCTGCACATGCTGCAAAAGAAGGTTTCTGGTGCACAGCTGGAGTTTTGCAAATGTTCCAGGTTTTCCTCTCTGCTTGGCTCACTTCCTAAGCCAGGCTGACCATGAGAAGAAGTTTGATGAACAGAAGAGAGCTGAGTCCCAAGAGGATCTTCGCAACCCTAGATGGGAAACATCAGCCAACATTGCCAACCCCTGGACTGGACAAATCGAAATCTCTTTTTTTGTCCAGGATGCATGCTAGGCCTTGAGAAGCCACTGGACTCTCGATTTTGTCAGGCCAGAATCTGCTGGCAATGACTCATCAGAGCCTTCCTTGGCCGGACCTTGGATCACCCTGTTTAACCTCAGGGCCTTCAGGGATTCCCCAGATGGGTTTACCTCCTTCTGCCTCCTCTGCCCACCTTCAAGTCCTGCCCTCTGCTCCAACCAAGCACCACTAAGCTCCGCCCCATACTCTCCGGCACGCCCCATCCGTTCACAAGCCCCACCTCCTCTATCTCAAGGAATGAACCTCAGGGGGACGTGTTTAAACAGACCAAGTTCTGCCCATGGTTAGGTCATTTTGGGTGCACCTGCTGTCCCTGAAGGCAGAACCAGAAAATGTCGTCTCTTTTTTGTCACACCAAAACCTGCCCATCCAAGGATTCCTTCCAAGACCAAAACATTTCTAACTGCATGTCAAATTATTCTCCTGGCTGCAGGAGGCACATGGACAGCCAGTGACATGACTCAGGCAAGGTCACATTGTGCTTCAGAGAAGGGTTTGAATGGTTTACAGCTGCAAGCCTCGTGTTTCCTACAGACAAAGCACTCCTTTGATGCTTTATGGTGTCCTTTCCAGAACCTTTTAAAGATCTCAGAGTATCATTAACCAGATAGAAATAAAAACTGCACTGGCATTTATGGCCTCACAAGTTTGCTTTGGCGGCAGACAACCGGCAATATAGTACCTACAGTAAAAGGTAGACGTCGACTAGCCCTCTAGAAAAAAAACCTCAAAGTGCTCACTTGTGCAAGCGTCGCATCTCACAAAGCAAAGATGATAAAACACGGCCCGGTTGCTCATCTCGGAAGCCCGCTGACTCAGATGCCACCAAGTCTCTCCCTCAACATCAGCGCTTTGCCATAACTGCAAATTCCACCAACCAGGTAAGCACCCGACAAACATCTGTGTTACACCGAGCAGCAGTAAACCCTAAGAAAATATTTACTCCACCTGGATCCAATTATTAATTCCAGGTCAGGAATTAAACCTGTGGAAAAGTTTGTGAACTCACATACCAAGAGGGCTTGGACAGTGCCCTGCAGAACGAGCTTCTCACTGGGATAATTCCTCCGTCCAGTACCTTCAGTTGAGTTTTAATTCCTTAGATATTTATAACCAGTGACAAGGAATCCTGAAAAGAGAGAGAAGGAGAGAAAGGAGAATACATTATGTGAAAGCAGGGCTGTCATGCAATTAACAGAGACATAATAATAGTAGTACCCAATATTAAGTAGTGCATAAAGTCTTGTGTTTATTTGCAAGGAGTAAATAACCAACTAGGGAGGGGAGGAACAATGTGCTTCTCTACATGCATGTGCAAATTCCTTGTTCATGGTTGTTTACGAACCCTTTAGATGAAAATGTAATCCTTGCAGTTTTGTTTCTATTCAGAGCACTCTCCTGCTTTGCTTTGCTGCATCTTATTTATTTATTTATGTCATTGCTGCCCTGAGACACTGTAAAGGATGGGTTATAAAAACTTTAAATAAATAAATAAATAAATAAATAAATAAAAGGAGGATTATTTCTGAAAGCAAAAGAAAGGATATTTGCCTAATTATGTAGTTGCAATATTTTATGATAGAACAGTGCCACCTAGAGGTTAGGAAGCAGAAGAGCAGGAAAGGAAAAGATCATTGCATAGCACTCAGAAACAACCAGCAGATACTGCACTCAATATTCTCAGTTAGAAAAGCTCTGTGAAGTTCAAGCTCAACCAGGTTCTCTGAATTTTATCTCAAGGCTCAGTCAGACTTGCTCCTCATCTCAGCAATGATTTTTTCTTGGCATTTGAAGAGGAAGAAAGCAACCTTTGGCTCAGGGCTTTTTAAAGTAGGCATGCAAATGTGCACAGTCCACCCCCCGCCCCACCAATGCGCTTAGCCATGAAAATGCATATTTTTTCCCCAAACATGAGTACATTTTCCAAACATGAATAGAAGTTTGGGAAACACGCAACCTTTTCCCGAAAACAACATGCTGCTGTTTGCATTTGGAGGTGCAAACCAGGCAAATCTGAATTGTAAAAAATGAGGAAAAGCCTTTTACATCCTTAACTCTAGACAACTGCTCCAAAAATAACCTACGACTACTTTTATTTTAAGATCATACACTTCTACAGTTGTAGATTGTTTCAAGTTTTTCCAGTAGGTCATCTTGGCTGCCATATTTAAGCCAAAAACCAAGTTGACAATCTGCACAGAATCCTAACCCTGATTTGCCTTCATTTCAACCTAATTTGTTTATTATTATTCTATGTAATAAGACATGGCCAATCACCAAAGCTCTGCTCGGAAATTGATCCCTGGTCTGTCTTAGCCCACTCACAGCTTCCAACATTGGTCATTGCAGAGGGGAAAAAACAGCACAGTCTCCAAGATCTCTCAGTTGTGAAAACAATGGAAAAGGTTTTCTCTCTTCAGGAAAGAAGTTATTCTATAAGGCAAGCTAAGATATGTACCAACACATCCTGAAAGCAAAGATACAATGCAGAAGGCTCATGACCAAGTAAAGTGAGATTCAATCACAAGGATTCAACAAGCCCGAAGAAGCTTGGATGACTTGGAGGTCAGAAATGGAACACCCTGGATTATTATGGTCAGGCAGAGGGTCACCCATGGGAGATGGCTTGAGCATGCTGGCCCTATGCCAGGCCAAAAGGAGTCCGAAGTCCAGAAAGCCGCATGCATCTCTGTCTCTCTCTGGTTCCTTCACTCCGTTCAAGGCAGGAGTCCTTCCCCTTTCTCCTCTCTCCCTTTCACCCTCCCATGAGGGTTGTTTGAGGGAATCCCCTCCTCCCTAGGGGAGGCAGGACCAGTATTATTCTCATGGGTAACAGTCCTCTCTCCAACTTGCTACCAGACTCTCTTCCCTGTGGTGTGTCCTCCACCATGGCAGGCATTTGCTCAGTCACTCCCTTGTGATTTTGCAGCCCAGGTCCCTTCCTTTCCAACCCTTGGCTGAGCCAAGCCTCTCTCTCCTCTCATTGCTGGGTTGGCTTGTGGTTTGCCATCACCAGAGAAGTCTTCTGCCCACTGCTTTCCATCCAGGCCACGGGGTTCTGCTCTTTTCCTGGCCATAAATGACACTGAGAACAAGCACAGCCTCTCTTTGAAGGTTCTTTTTAAAAATGCCACCCTGAGCTATGGCAGCTGGGTGCCCCACTTTCTTGAGGACTGTACTGGCAACCCAGCCAGAGGGACAGTCCTCCGTTTGAAGAGTTGTCCATTCCAAATGTCCAGTCTAAGTGAAAGAACTATAAAAAATGACAGAGATCTAGAATTTGATCATCAGTAATGGAAGGAGATTCGGGCCTGTCCTGCCAAGCTGAGCTGTTACAGATTGACTTATTAATTGATTACAGTCAGATTGATTGAACCTAAATTCTCATCTCTCTGTGTTAAAAAAATGACAGAACATGTATATTTATTTATTTATTTATTTATTTAGAAGGCTTCTATGCCACCCCATTCGCCGAAGCCTTGGGGCGGCTCACAATAATAAATGAATAAACACAGTATAAGACAATATAATATAATTTGAGTCAACCTGGCCCGGAAAATAAAATAAATAAATAATATCAACCATTAAAATGACGCTTGAATAAGAAGGTCTTGGCCTTGCGCCGAAAAACAAATAACGACGGCGCCAGGCGGACCTCTCTGGGGAGCGTGTTCCATAGACATATATCTGTGTCTTCTGTCCTCTTTTTATTAATGCATCTTCTCTTTTTTGGGCTTGTGTCATCGGCCACTCTATTTTGGGAAATGGCTTCCCGGTATTGATGGGGTGTTGCCTCATTTAGAAACTGTGCTGAACTTCTGGACTTAGGGCAGGAACACATTGTGGTTTTGGGTGGGTGTGCTTGGTTGTGCTTTGTTGTGAGTTGCTTTTCGCATCCTACAGGTGGAATAAGCAGTCTGTGGGTTGGGGGACTAGATGAAGCCCAGAGGTGACAACCCACCCAGGTTCCATTTCCAAGTTTTTTTGCTTTGTAGCTGAAAGCAAATTAAAAGCACAGTCCTTAAAAGGCCTGTGGCTCCCAGGATGCCTCGGAGCATTTTGCCACTGAAAGCACATCGTGATGCATCCAGGTAACACCTGCATTCTGCCAGATTAAAGGGGGACGGTTTGCATGGATTGATTTCAATGGCACTCACATCCTATGCCTGCTGATTGGAAAAAAGGCCTGTAACATCCAGAATGCCAAGAATTCCAGCCCCCTCCCCTTTTTTGGTCCAAATAGGCAACAGATTGCAATAAATAGCCAATCTGATACTGCTTTCCACTGAATGGTTTCACATTTGGGTTTTTTTTTTTTTTTTTTTTTTTTTTGCAGTGACTTTGTAGAAAAGCCGTGTTTGTATTTTTATCTAAATGCTTTTCTCCCTTGCTGTCTTTCAAAGAGCTCCATTGCAAGTGTGGACTTGGATTTCGAAACATTTCAGTCCATCTCAGAAGCCTGCATCGTGTCAGTGTGACCCGCATGCAACCTTTATTCCAAAATGCTTCTTGATTTTTAAGCCAACTACAGACTCTTGCAACACATCGCACGCAATCCTAGAGGCGATTGTGGTTTGATATGTCATCCCAAATGGTGCCTTTTTTAAAAAATGGAGGGGAAAGTGCTTCTGTTAATATTTCTATTCTTGCTTCAGGGTTTCCTGTCTCTTTTGTGCTGCATACATGTTGTTTTTATTCCTAGCTGGTCTATTGGCTGAAGTCAAAATAATTGTCTTTTGTATACACTACGGCTCTGCCCTTCATAGACCTTGCTCAGGTGCAAGCGTTTTAACAACACACAAAACAGGGAGTTGAGATCTTTCGATCTGTTCAGCTAAGCAGGCGTAAAATAAAACAACTGTATGCATCATGCAAGACTTTGGAAATGTGCTGGTTTCAAGGAGCTAATATGGATGTTTCGTGGCAGCATTTTTATTGTGTAGAACATCAGCAGTGGAATGCCCTCAAATGGGACAGGGGTTTGACTTGCCATGGGTTTTCGGGGTTCAAGAGGATCATGCTGGGACAAGCCTCCAAGCCAGAGGTCCTCATGTTTCGAGTTCAGTTCACTTTTTCAGGATCCGAGGAGCTGATACGGGAACACTTGTGGCAATCATTTCCCTGCCACAACATGCTACAGATTAAAAAGAAAGACCTGCCTGAAATCAGGTCCTAAGCATGTGGAAGCGGCAAAGGGGACCCCTTACCCAAGTCCAAGAGGTCCAAATCTGGGCTGCGAGCCTGTTACCATGAGGAAGAACTGAAGCAAGATGGCCATGCATGCTGGAAGCTGTGCATGCTCATATATTCCCCTGCAGAGCTCAGGGAGGTTCAGACTCAGCCCTTTGAAAGTCAGGTGCCCAAAACCGTCAGCCTAGCTGCACAAATCTGTCCATTTTGATTTCTCCGATGTGCATTAAAACTCTCTAGTTCTTTCTGTGCCAAGTATGAAGTATTTTGCAAATTTTGGTGATTTTTAAATAAAAACAATCTGAAATGAAATTCTTACTCATCCAGCGGATGAGCCAAATGCGTGTGGTTAGTTGACTTGGCTGGATCCACTTATGCAAGCTGCCAAGATGGGAAGCTGAATGCCACCCGTGCGGGGAGCCAGAACCTACGCATGGCATCGAAAGAGTATCTGCTAAGTGCCCAGGGAGGGAGAAGAGGGCCACACAATGATCTTGCAGCCTAAAAGCCGACAAGCTGTGAGTGAAAGTGAGGACACCTTTTCTCTGTCCCATAGTCTCTCGTAGAGAAGCTGCATGGAGATCCGTGCCTCAGGTCCTGACTGGCCCAGACTTAGAACATTTACCTCCTTCGGATTTAGAAACTGGAGAATGGAGTGACTTTTCCTTCTGGACAAAATCTAGAGTGAGGAAAGTGAGAAGTCATGTGTGGTGAGAGGGCATGTTGTTCTGTTCTGTGCCTTGAAACCGTCTCTGACTTACGGCAAGCCGGTGAATGAAAGTCCTTGAAAATGTCCCATCCCTGCTTAGCTGTACAAAATTCAAGGGTGTGGCTTCCTGGATGGATTCCATCCATCTCCTGTTTGGACTTCCTGTACTCCTGCCTTCTACTTTTGCTAGCATTATTGTCTCCTCCAGGGTTTCTTGCCATCTCATTGAAGGACTCGAGAGCTCCACACCTGGTGCTCTTTGTCAATTTACATGAAAAGGACGAGAGATACAAAACTCTGTTTTACTCCTGAGAATACAGTTTGACCACACCTGTAATGGTAATCAATCCAGAAACCATGGTGGAGTCCGCTTTTCTACCTCTGCTGACCAGGTGGTGATGACAGCTGCCTGTTGGGTTGGAATTCCCACCATGAGGTTCTAGCTATACTGATAACACCTGGGGACGTGGCCAACCTGTCTGGGCTTAATGCCAGCCCGCCAGGTATGTCCTACATCACAGTGTGTCCCAAGTATGACAGCCCCAGTTTTGCCATTTTTGCTTCCAGGGAAAGCTCTGAGTTGAAGTGACCTCGGACCCAATTGCTCATATTTGCAGGGTATTTGCAAAGCTCTCCTCCAAAACCATCGTCTGAATGCAGCAATTTTCTCCCAGTTAACTTTCTTCACTGTTGAGTTTGTGCTCCCGCATATAGTGATCAGGACTACACTGGTGTAATGATCTTGGCCTTGGTCTCCAGCAAAACATTCTTATACGCGATGATCTTTTCTAGTTCTTTCATTGCTGCTCTTCCAAGCGCTCCATGGCAATCTCAAAATACCACTTGTGTGACTTGGAAGGCATGCAAGCATAATTTTGAGCCCAGATAACGTTCCAGCCAGAAGCAGAGAAATCGGGAGCATTGCTTAGAGAACATGTCAGTTCTCATTTTCCTTCCTGTAACCTTTAAAGTAAAAGCAAGTGACATCCTGACTTGTACAAGGATTGCTAATGAATCTCAAAGGCTGTTGAAATAATTAGACAGCAAATCAAAGCATCTTTGTGTGCATAATCCAAGAGATGGCATGCATTCCTTTATCTTTACAGAGAGACACCTCTTTCCCTCTCCTTTCCCAGCATCTTTGAAAGCTGAAAATTAAAGGTTAAAAGGATAGAACGCTGAGGAACAAGCGAGGAGTTAGGACCAAGGGCAAGATTAGGACAGCAGGACATCGCAGAGCTGTGGTAGGCCTTGTGCCCTAGAAAGCTCCAACCTGAACAGGAAATGCTTTCTCGTCTTCTTGATCCAATAGCTGGCCTGAATGGGCTGCCTCAGTCCGAAGGTCATTCCCAGAGGAGCATCCTCTGCGGTTCAGTAGTTTGCCACCTGGAGTGGCTGCACACAGATTTAGTATCCCTGGGCAGGCATGAGCATGCAAAGAAGGTCAGTTGCAACCAAGGCAAAGGGGATGGTCCTGATGGTGTCTGAGGGGAGCCGGGAGCTGCTCGGTGTTGGCCCCACCATGAAGCAGAAGGTAGAATCACTGCAGGTGCCAGGTGGTGGGAGGCAGCAGCAAGGGGTTGGAAGAAAGAGCTGTGTGCCATGTGTCCTTCAAAGACGCTGCGGTACGCCTGGCACTGAAGGAATGGCAGCTGCCAGTCCAGTCGGGTCTTGCACAGGGAATGGGAAAAGGAAGCCAGTTCGATATTTGTCTAAGGCAGGAAACTATCTTGAGCCAGACATCTTCCACTGCTCAGTGTCCCAGATCTGAACTCCGTGCTTGGAAAGAAAGCACAAGCACTGGCATGCCTGGCACAGCATGAGCACAGAGTGCCGCAAGAGGGCCCAGCAAGAAGGTGATTTGGTCCATGAAACTTCCATGTAGCTTCCATATAGCCTGAAGTGCCTGATCCTGCCTAATCTTGGAAGCTAAGCAGGGTCAGGCCTGGGCAGAAGTGGGATGGGTGACTTGAATGTATGATTCTATGATTATTGTTGTCAACTGCCTAGAGAGCTTTGGCTATGGGCAGTATAAAATGTAATAATAATAAATAATAATGAAACATGGCATGGGAACAGTCGAGGAAGGCGTGGCCCTCCTCCTTTGGGAGCTGCTACATGTCTTTCTGGAAGAAGAGACCTAGGGATCTCAGGCGCTTGCACGTCTCTGTTAATTGTTGGTTAGCTTAATAAGGGCATCGCAGTAATATGGATTTTGGAAGTTTGTGCAAGATCCGCACAACTGTCCTTGATTTTCAAAGGCACATAAGTGCTCCTGGAGCAACTGGCTGGCCCTCTGGGTGCTCCATCAAACTAGGAGCAGAGGATCTATGCGTGTGATTCTCGCCTTCTGTGAGGAAGGTAGTTGGAGAGTCAAAATCTGGCAGCATGGACCTGATTGGACACCTTTAGATTCTGGCCCAGCAACCCAGCACCGGAACAACGTGCTCTGATGTGAGTCGAGTCCACACACAGTCTTGCACTTTTGAAGCAAGTCTTGATCCCCTCTCCTCCCCTCTTTTCCTTGAGTACATTCCATGCGAACCGGGGCCAGAATGTATGCAGATTGAGCTGGAATGTATGCAAATCAAGCTGGAATTTAGGCCACTTGAGCTGGAATTTATACAAATTTCCCTTCCAAAATGCAAATTGCAGCCTATTTTAAAAAGAGGCACCATGATTCCCCAGTAAACTTGGGGAATTTAGGCTTTTGCATTGGTGAGGTACAGAAGGTCACTTGCCCATGTCACCCATCGCTATATGTCTGCTGTGCTGAGGGTTCTGGTCCCAGAAAACCCCTTTAATGGATCAGACAATCCATCTTGTGTTACACAACAGATGCATGCCAAGTTTTCTAGTGCTTATTCCTCAGTGACCATCATATCTATTTATTGCTCCTTGGAGAAGACTCTTTTCTCGATCCTTCCTTTTATTTTTGAGCAAACATGTACTATTATTCTTTGAGTGCTTTTTAAAAGGCATGACTTCCCATTAGCCCCAGACATAAATTTCCTCTGCTGTTATTGAGTAGCCCTTTAAAAATAAAGCAATTCTGAAATAGGTACTTATGATAATAAAAGATGGATCTTTTCTTCATCATAATTCTGTTGAAGACCATCTCCATAGCCAAGAAGAAACTGCAGGGCTTTGTTTAGGGAAGAGAATGTCTTAAATCAGGCTATGACGTACAAGACCTGACTCAACATGGGCAGATTTCGGTGGCTGCCCCTCAGATCCGGAGGTGGCTACTGAGATGTCCGAGGAGAGGAACCTTAGCCAGGTGGGGACAAGGAGAGAGGCCGCCGGTGGTGTGGACAGCACCATTCATGGTGGAGAGCCCAAAGCACCCAGCACTGATAGAATCAACATGCAACAAGCTTTCCTCGCCAACAAAGGTCCCCAAAGATCTCAGACCAGCTCATGCTCTTTCATCAGCAAGGAGACAGGGAGCAGTTGGGTGTGAGACGGTGTTTCATCTTCAAGGGCACTCCTGATTGTGACTCCCTTGCTTGCTCTATGGGAAAAGAACCGTGACTCAGTGAAATTCCATGGTGTGAAGAGGAAGATCTTGCTGCTGTCACATGCCATCAAGTTGTCCCCAACTTACGATGGCCCTGTGATGAATGTCCTCCAGAATAGCCTAAGAAAGAGGCTGCAATCACCAAATACGACAAGGAAGAGGAAGAAGACAAAGAAGAAGAAGAAGAGGAAGAGGAAGAAGAGGAAGAGGAAGAGGAAGAGGAAGAGGAGTGTCCAACTATCCCAAGGAATATCCCCGTCTTTCCCTAGATAGTTCTGCAGTTAGCCTGAATTCAGGCCCCTGGAATATTTGGGCTCTGATATTTGGGCCCTCTCCTATCCAGGTGTGTCATCAACACTCGTCAACCCATCCAGCATGGCCGATGGTAAGGGATTATGGTTGTTGTAGTTCAACATATCTGGAGGGCACCTGGTCAGGGAAGGATGATACCTTGGGCGGGACCCGCTTTGACTACCAGACTATGGGGATGGCTGAGTTGCATGACACAAATCTGCTGCATACAAAAGATGTTAGGGTCCACCTCAGATTTCGCCAAATTTTTCAAGGGAGCCCTTCAAACAAAAGTGATGAAAGAATAGGTATGCATGTGCCTACAATAATATGTGCACATTATGCCAGTGTGGTGTGGTGGTGAAGAGCGTGGGACTGGGACTCAGAGGATCTGGGTTCGAGTCCCTGCTCAGCCATGGAGCCCACTGGGTGACTTTGGGCCAGGCACAGACTCTCAGCCCAACCTACCTCACAGGGTTGTTGTTGTGGGGAGAAGATGGAGGAGGAGAATGATGTAAGCTGCCTTGAGCCCTTTGTAGGAAAAAAGGCAGGATATGAATTGAAAAATAAATAAATAAATAAATAAATATCATTGACTGCACAGGAAATTATTGTAATTATCATGAGAAACAGAGTGAATCAGAAGGGACCTCCCGGGCCATCTAGCCTGACCCCAGGCTCCAGCTGGCTGTGCTCATGACATGCCTAAAATTACATTGCATTTATATCTTGCCTTGTAAGATGGCCTACATATCCCTCCTCTACTCCATTTTATCCTCACAACAACAACCCTGTGAGGTAGGCTAGGCTGAGAGTGAGTGACTGGCCAAAGCCATCCAGTTTGCTTCAGGGGCGAGTGTGGAGCCCAGATCTCCCCAGGTTCTGGCCCTGCACTTCCACTACCTCACCACACCTGCTGTGCGCGATGTTTTATATGAAAAAAATATTTGAAAGCATTTCTACATCAGGCAAAATTGTGCTCAGAATGGCTGCTTAAGAAAGAACCCCTTTTTCCTGTAAACGACTTAGAGCAGACCCATTGAAATGAATATGACTTAGCTGACTCATGGCTAAGTTAAGCTCCATTCAGTTCAGTGGGTTTTCTCTAAGTGCATTCAGTACTGCCTGCATCTCCCTGACTTCTTTTATATTTTATATTTTTATTTATTTTATATTGTTAATTTTAATTTTATATTGTTATTTTTGTATTTTATTGTGTTTGTAAGCCGCCCCGAGGCTTCGGCAAGGGGCGGCATAGAAATGTTCTACTACTACTACTACTACTAATAATAATAATAAACTTTGCACTTTCTGGACATGCAGAGCAGAATGCAAGCGTTCTTCCAATTGCACATTTGTCTGAATTCTGCAATGATGTTTTCAGCTCAGACGCTGTGCAAAATGGAAAACACGCATCAGGGAAAACTGAACACACAAGCCACTTGCAGTGCTCCTGCTGCCCCAGGGCAATGTGTGTGTGTGTGTGGGGGGGTAAGTTTGCACCTGTAGAATCTGAAGGTGCATACCTGTTTATGGCACATCAGCCCCTTGACCCTCTTATGCCAGACAATAAAATTGTTGCAAACACATAAAGGTAGATAGAGACATGGAGCACTGGAGCACAGCATCAAAACAGCCCTCGTATGGGCTGAACTGTTGCAGAAGCCCGAACCTGGACTACAAATTGCCAAATTTGCAGAGCGCTTAAAAATGGCACGTTGCTTCTCCTTTGAAGAACAAATGGATTGTGCATTTTTCAAATCAACTAATATTTTGATAACTGAACATTGTCTGAAGTTCAGGCAATCTTCAGATCATTTTATTTTATTTTATTTTATTAATTTTGAGAAAGGACACATTGCAGAGGTTGTGAGAAGATCCAGTAGTACTTGGGAGGCAGTCCTAACAGACTGTTAACTAAAGCTGGCATATATATATATTTTTAAACAGAATATACAGAATCTCGACTATCCGGCCTCCATACTATCCAGCTTATCCAGCCTAGTTAAAAAAATAACTATCAATGAACAGTAAAATAAGTTTAAATAGTTTTTGTAAGAATTAAGCCTATGTTTTACATTCATGTTTTGTTTATTTTAAAAGTGTATTAATTCATATTGTACAGTGTACATGATTTCATGTTTCCTGCAATTAAGTTAGACATTATAAAATTTATCTTAAAATGTGTACAATATTTTTATCCTTGGACTTCCTTTTTCTGTAATAAATTTTTAAAACATACAGTACAGTACATAACAAACATTTATAAAGTACTGGCCTGTACTAAGAGGTCAGAAAATATGAATGAGAGCGGGTTTTGGTATAAAAAGGGAGTTTTTAATGGTATGGATGGGGTAGGAAGTGAGCATTTATAGAACTCTGGCCTATCCGGCATTTTTGTTATCCGGCCTGCCCTTCTGCCACATTGGGCCAGATAGTTGGGAGTCTATTGTATATGTGTATTGAGAGAGAGAGAACAACATTCTTGCAAAATAAATTAAGTATTGCTTAAAGGGCAGCTGGTGTATTACCAGTTTGATGTTCATGGAACTGGATAGCTTGGAGATACCTACTGTGAAGAAGTACCATCTACAGAACAACTAATGCACGACCCAGATTATCCACATTCAGGAAGAGTGAAAAAGCATGCCAAAAGATCTGTTTAATTAAGCAAGGAGACCTGTGGAACCTTATCTGATAAAGACATTAAAAGAAAATTGGTCACATTTGTATTCCAACAAGTAGCTTAGCACAGTGCTTTTCACACAACAAACATACAGCTGAAAAGGAGGATGGAGTACTGCCGTCTATGATTTAGCAATATTTATTCCATCGCCATTAGATCAGAGATGGGCAACCTGCAATCCGAGGGCCACATACAGCCCTTGTCCCCCTTTCAAAGCTCATCTGCATGCAATCAATTCAGATCTCTGCTGAAAGCCAGCTGGCAGTCACGGCACTGAAGAGGGAAAGGGAGAAGAGGTGAAGTCAGACAGAAAGAGAATGAGGACCTGAAGATAAATAGGGTGACCCTCGGTTTTGGCTTTGGCCTGCCAGCCAGTCGGTTTGGCCTGCTTGCTACCAGATTTGGCCCGCAAGGGAATGTAGCTGTGGACAGAAAAACGGCTGTGCTCATCCCTGGGCTAGTATGCTTATGTTTCTCACCCCAAATGCAACAAGAAGTACACCAGACATCCCTGATTGACTTCCCAGCAGTCAGAAATGCTGGTGCCCACCTGTTTATTCCAAGGAAGTGTTTGCAAGCTGTGTGAGGGTGTTGATCTAGAAATGGCCCACGCCTTGGTCCTCCATCAAAGCACCTGGACACAGCCCAGAAACCCTACAGCGGATTGTGAAATATGGAACCAGTCCCACGGTCCTCTCTATGTTTGTTGTAAGCCGCCCCGAGGCTTCGGCGAATGGGGCGGCATAAAAATGCTTTAATAAATAAATAAATATGTATGTGCAGGGAAGCCTAGTCCAGCCTGGGGACAGAATCAGGGCCAGGGAGGGCCTTTGGCAAGCCACCTTCTCTTGGCCAGCCCTGGGCATCACAACATCACAGCCAGCTTCTGCTTCCAGAGGGTGACAAGCTTTGAATCATTTCTGGAAAGGGCCGCATCCCAGGAGTACATGCTGTGGAGCATGGGCCCGATCCCTGTAACCATGCTGCCTCCTCCTGATCAGACCCGGAGTGTCCTGGCCATCCAGTCCCCAGATCTGGGCACCAAATCTGCCAGAGAGCTTCGGCTACGGGGCGGTATAGAGATGAAATAAATAACAGCAGCAGTCATCACGATGATGCAGGGCAGCCCTGTGCTAGTCATGCTGGAAGATAAGGCCGTTTGTCACCTAGGCTGAAATGCTCCGTGCTCTTCACCCCTTGAGAGGTACAGCAGTTCCAAGCTCAGCACGCCTGGCAGGAACAACATTTCTTCTATACAGGAAATCAATGTCATTCAGCAGAATTCACTCTGCAGGGCAGGAGACCCTCCGGGTAGCGCTGCTCGAAATGCTTACACAGACAGCTAGTTTAATACTGTCACACAAGCCAGAGGCGATGGAACCTGTTGGGACACCCATGAAAGCCAGTGGCTGCCTCGCTCCCGCAGAGCAGCTGGCTGCAGATGGAAGCGCCTCGGACGAGTTGTAAAACAACCAAAGCGACAGCCAGAGGAAGAAAGGAGCAACATGTCCATTGATTGTTGTGTGTGCGTCCTGTTGCTTTTCCTGAAAGGAAGCCCAGGCGGCTTACATGGTCACACTCAGAGAGCCAGCGTGGGGTAGCGGTTAAGAGCACAGGATCAGGACTACGGGGACCTTGTTCTTGCCTCTGCTCAGCCAGGGAGCCAACTGGGTGATCTGGGCCAGTCACGGACTCTCAGCCCAATCTACCTCGCAGGGTTGTTGCTGTGGGGATCAGATTGAGAGCAGGAGGAAGAGAATGGTGTAAGCCACCGTGAGTTTAAGCCACCCTTCCTCACAAAGAGGAAGGGCAGGATCTCTTCTTGCTGATGCCAGAGTGTAGGGCATGGAATAATCAAGTCAAGTTGCAACAACCCAGGTTCAGGCTGGACAGTGAGAATGGCTCCCTCACTGTCAGAGCAATACAGCAGTGGGACCAGCTGCCTGGAGAGGCGGTGGGCTCTCCCACACTAGAGACATTCAAGGAAAAACTGGACAGCCATCTGAGTGGGATGGTGTAATGTGGTGTCCTGCAACAGCAGGGGGTGGACTAGATGGCCTTCATGGCCACTTCCAACTCTACTATGCTATGAGTCTATGAGTTCTTTGTAAGACAAAAGGCAGGAAATAAATCTGATAAAATAAACTGGCAAATAAACCAGCAATTCTCCCCCTCTTCTCCTTTTAGTCCTTATAACAGCCAGCAGAGGTGGGTTAGGCTGAGAGTCTGTGACCGGTCCGAAGTCAACCGGGAGTTCCATGGCTGAGCGGGAATTTGAACCTGGGTCTTCCAAGTTCCAGTCCAGTGCTCTAACCGCTAGGCAGCACTGAAGCTTCTCCAACACTGAACACTTGGCACCTCCATATCAGAGTGTCCAGACTTGCCCAACCGAAGAGCCACATACTGGAAATGCCTGATGTCTGAGAGCTGCAAGTGGGCGCCCGTGGGCCGCAAGCTGCAAGCCACTGCAAACCATTTGGCCACCCCATCCCTATAAGGACAGATTGCAAATTTTGAAACTCTTAGCTTAAAACGGTGGAGCAAGGAGGGATCTGCAGAAGTGCTTTGATTTGTGCATGGAATACGGGACATGGCAAGGATGCATCTATAATATTAGTCATTCCGTGAGATGGAATGGAAGAAATAGACGGCTGTAGGAAGGGCACTGATCCACAGAACAAGTGTCTCCCTACTCCAGCACAGGCACCTAGCTGCCACGAGAAGCCCATAAGCAGGATGGGGGGTGCCACAACACCTCCCCACTGCAACAGGGTACAGAGACCTATTGCCTACGGGCTGATCCCAGGAGAAAGCAAGAAAATGTCTCTCACCACTTTGACATCATGCAAATTCACAGCCCTCCCTCCGATAGCCTCCTTTTTTCTAAGCCAAACAATGCCAGCTGTTGCAACCGTTCCTCGTAGCAGAGTTTCTCTAGCTGCTTGATCAGTGTTTGCACGTTTTCTCACTCCCCTTCTTGTGTACATTGAGTTGAACTCTAGCACTATTCTGAGTGGTCACAGCAGAGGTTTGTACAAGGGTGTATAATCCCGGCATTTTTAAAAATCCCTTTCCATATTATGCCTAACACCGACTTTGCATTTTTCACGGCACTTGTGCACTGTGTTGGCATTTTCCGCATCCTCTCCTCCATGACTTCACCTGGAATCCTGTGTCCAGTTCTGGGCACCAAGATTTAAGAAGGATGCAGGTAAATTAGAAAGGGTCCAGAGGAGGGCAACAAAAATGATCCAGGGTTTGGAAACATTTCCCTGTGAGGAGAGATGGAGAGAAGTGGGCATGTTTAGCCTTGAGAAGAGAAGACTGGGGGTGGGGGGACATACATGAGATCCCTCTAGCAGTACCTCCAGGGCTGTCACAAAGAGGAAGGTCAAGATCTTTTCTTGCTCATGCCAGAGTGCAGGAAACGGAATAAACAATTCAAGTTGTGACAGCCCAGATTCAGGCTGGACATCAGGAAGAGCTTCCTCACTGTCAGAGCAAAACGGCAGCGGAACCAGCTGCCTGGAGAGGTGGTGGTCTCTCCCACACTGGAGACATTCAAGAAGAAACTGGGCAGCCACCTGAGTGGGATGGTGTAACCTGGTGTCCTGCAACAGCAGGGGTTGGACTCGATGGCCTTCATGGCCCCTTCCAACTCTGCTATTCTATGATTCTATGATTCCATGTACTCTTTTTTGGTCAATCATTTCAGGGCAGGTGTAAAGAGGTCCTTCTTCACTCAGCACATGGGTTATGGAATTTGCTGCATCCACATGTACTGATGTATGGAAAGCTTTAGGAAATGGAAAGGTAAATTCTGCAGAATGGCTAGATAGGACCTTTAGTATCAGTGGCAGGATGCTTCTCAGGACGATTTGTTGGGGAGCATGGGTGATGGGGTGCTATTCTCCTCTTGTCCTACTTGTGAGATTCCCATAAGGCATCTGGTTGCCTCTTGTCGGAACAAAATGATGAACTAGATTGGCCTTTGGACCTATCTGGGACTTCTTGGATTGGTCTGTCAAAGTTTCTTGCTGAGCAAGCTTGCTGAATAGTTATCTAAAGCATGAATATTTCACCATCTCAATATGCTTCAGTAGCCTACACTTGAATGGGCATTATAATGGGTGAAAAAACCAGAAAAGGCAAAAAGGCATCGTGGCTTTCTCTTGAAAACTAGTTCCAAGAGCACCATTGGGGGGGTAGGGGGGAGGATTAATGTTTTAATCTGTATTCCCAACAGACATTTAGTCCCTTTTATTTATTTATTTGGTTTTCAATTTATATCCTGCCTTTTTCCTACAAAGGGCTCAAGGCAGCTTACATCATTCTCCTCCTCCATCTTGTCCCCACAACAACAACCCTGTGAGGTAGGTTGGGCTGAGCGTCTGTGACTGGCCCAAAGTCACCCAGTAGGCTCCATGGCCGAGTGGGGAGTCGAACCCAGATTGCCTGAGTCCCAGTCCCATGCTCTTAACCACCACACCACACTGGCCCTTAATCCTTTTTCTTGCTTCTCTCCCCTTCAATCCTGCTCACAGCCAGGCATGGAATATGGACAGCCATATCTGATGCTAAGGAAAGCTCTATAGATTGGTGAAAAGGAGAGCCTTTGATTATGGGGCAGCATACAAATGTGATAAATAAAAAATAAATAATAAGAAAATATGGGATTTACATACACAGTATTCCAGGTTCGGTCCCTGGCACCTCCAGATATATAGAACCAAATTGCAAATGTTGGGAGAAACCTTTGTTTGAGACCCTGCATAGCTGATGCAGTGGTATGTGACACAGCAGAAAGTGAGCTTGCCAAATTTCTGAGGGTTTCCTCACTTGGCAGGAAAATCCATGCCTGTTTTCCTGAAGGGACACATTTTTGATGGTGCCCATTTTTGATGTGTACTTATTTCTGAAAAGTACGCACATATATTTTTCGGGTCCACAAATTATATCTCAAGCAGAGAAATATGTGGATTTTGATCACAGATTTGATCTGAGTCCATGTTTGGTCAGGAGTGGGAAAGCTGGACAGGAACCTGACAAAAAATGGTCTGAAAAGGATTTCTCTTATTCAGGATCTCTCTGTCCAGGTTTCTGCCTCTGACTTTGCCTCTGAAATTTCCTTTTTTCCCCCTTTTTCCTTTCTGTTGCAGATTCCCCCAGACCAGTGCTCAGTGCCAATTGCAATATCTCCGAGCACTGAAGCAGTAATAAGTCTGTTTTCACTTGTGGGAAGACACTCAAAGAAGCCATTTGAGATAAATCTTTAGCAGAGGAGACCAAAATGTATTCTAGGATATGCTTGGCCAATTGCATCAGAATCTGTGCAGGCCTCTAACTGCTGCTGTCAATGCTGCTGAGGCGTCTTTTGGAAACAGAAAGGAGTGTCATGTTTAAAAAAAGCCAGTGGAAAATAAAGGACATGATTAAGGAGACCACAAAGCCAAAATGTATGCAACTTTGTATGCATTGCAGAATTCAGGGAAGTGTGAATTTTGAAGAATGTCTGGGTTTCAGTTAATGTATTATTTGAAAGTGGAAAATTAGGTAAGTTTGCATTAAAATGCATGCACATTTCCACCGTCTCCCCTCAGCTTCTCATATTCAGAGGTTCACTACCTCCAATCGGAGGTTCAATTTTAAACTTCATGGCTAATAGCTTTTGATAGACCTGACTTCCATCAGGATTAGGAAGATGGAATAATTAGCTGGGTTTGAAATGCTTAATGTTATAAAAATTGTTCATTCTGTGAGTCTATTTGAGTTTTTCCCCCTGACTTTTTAATGTGTCTCCTTGTTAAATTCCACCGTTGATAGGACTGAGCAGTTTAATAAACTCCCAACAATCTTTTCTGAAGTCTTGTTTCTTTCCAACCTCTAACTTCCATCTAACATTAGACTTAGATCCTTCCGTGCCAGAACAAAAAAGCAATTAGACTGTTAAAAATAATAAGTCAACAGAGAAGAAATTTGGCTTTAAAAAATTATGCCACACACAAGTCAGAATGAGAGTCATGCAGCTTAATTCTTTCTGGATTGCAATCCAGTCCGGACTTGTTTAAACTGCACCCACATGGAAGAATAATCCAGAAACAAAGAAAAAGAGGAGTTGCATTTAAACATCAAGGACAAAACCTCCCACTAAGTTTGAAAAGGTAGGCAAGTAGGTTTTGGCAGAGTTTTTCTTCTGTTCCACTGCAAAAGGCTTGCAATGAGCAATTCAATCTAATTTCTTGGGGAGAGTCTGTTTAAATGATATTACAGAGAGAACGCTAATGGCAAAACCCACTTTGCCATGCTGGCATGAAAAGAAACTGGCCAGCTTTTAAGCAGAGCCCGACAAGCCCTGTTGATCCTTTGATTCAGATCCGTCTGCCTTGAGTTGGTCTTGCTAAAATGTCAAGCAGTGTGAAATCCACCTTCCCGATATACCCAGGTGGTAAGACAGTGGTGAATTTTCTTCCCCAGCTTTCACGGTGCCTAGAAATTCTTGTATGCCTATTTGAGCTTTCCGACAGAGACTGAGAGTGCCTGATGCTATGCTAAACCACAAAGTGATATCTGTGTTCTCCAAGTATCTCCATATGAGCTTGATGATCCATATAGCGGAAACAATTCTAGACAGGTTCTCTTGGCCAAATGATTCGAGTCTTACTTCTTTCTTCAAAGAACTAAATGTCTCCAGCATCATAAATATTGCTGTGTGTTGCTGGGCCTTCAGGAGTGAATATTTCACCATTCAAAGACTCTTTCCATACCCTACACTTCAGTGACCACTGGATTGAGCAAATGAAAGGATAACACAATGATGGATTGGGATTTGCTCAAGGAAAACCTGTGCTAAGAAAGTGCAGGTTTTTTCCTCTGATCCCCAACTATAGAGTGTTGTGCTGTGTTTGAGCTGACCTGCCCCTAAAGAAACGTTCTTATGGCTCCCAACTTATAATATGTCCTGAAGCAAGGGCATTCAAAGGAACCTATCTCTGCTTTTTTCAGGTTTAGTGTTCTAGGTCCGATCCACAGGTTTTCTGTTTATGGTGTCTCTGGTGCTGTAGCTCAGACCACATCCTGAGTCCACAAACAATATCCGGTAAGAGATTAGTTATTTCATGGATGGGGGGCTGTCTGCACCGCTTCCTGGTAACACGGGTAATTCACATATCGAGTCAGAGCTCCAGTGAAGGACAAGGACAGGCAGAGTGTTCCGAAGCCTTCCCTGGAAGATGGTTTGCTGCTTGAACCCACCAGGAGACAGCCTGAACATGGAATAACGCAGAGCGAGCAAGACAAGGGCTGACACTGGTATCAGCTAGGCAAGGCAGACTTTGCAAGCTGAAAGGTGTTCTGACTCAAAATGGCATTTTAAAAAGCATTTTTCACATTTTCCTTTGCAATCGTCATCCCAAGGTAGACAATGATTAATACCAGAATCAGTAAATGCAGATCCCCTACAATTCCATCTTTATTTTTTGCAATCCTCCAGCCAAAATGTAGATGAAGGGCAGTTTCATACACTGCTTTTAATGGTTGCAACTGCACTAGTTCCTATTCATGTATTCCACCTAGGAAGTCTGGGCTCTTAGCAACCAGCCTTAGCCCAAGTTAGGATTTATTAAAAACATTTTTATGCCGCCCCATTCGCCGAAGCCTCGGGGCAGCTTACAACGTTAAGTTAAAAAATAATTATAACATTAAATTAAAAAATACACACATTAAGTTAAAATGCAAAAATAACATTATAAAATGTTGGTCCATCTGTTGCATTTTCATTGATGTCCATAAACCTGGTACCCTCCAGATATTTTGGACTTCAGTTCCCATCAGACCTGGCCAGAATGGACCATGGTCAGGAAGGCTGGGAGCTATGGACCAAGATGCCTGGAGGACACCAGGCTGGGGGTGGCTCCTTTACACACTCAGAATAGCTCTTCAGGCTTGCAGACCAGAGTCCCCTTTTAAAACCATCGTAGCCTAGGCCAAGCCTAGGTGAATTCCATATAGGAATCCCATAATTAAGTGAATGCCACAAGACCTGGTTGTTGCCCAGGGCAAAAAGACTTATAAAGAGGACCAGACAAGTGCCCAGAGAACAGATTTCACAGTGGCCCTCAGTCAGGAAAGCTACACCTTCATGTTCAAGAGCTGCTGATCAAATTCACAGACGACACTAAAACTGGAGCAGTGGCCACAATTGAGGAGCAGGTACTCCAGATCCAGAAGGATCTGGACAGACTATGGAAGTGGGCAGGAGGCAACAGGATGGCGTTCAATGTGGATAAGTGCAAGGTCTTGCACTTGGGGGTTAGGAATGGGTGTCATAAGTACAGGTTAGGGGACAAGTGGCTGGAGAGCAGCACTTGTGAAAGGGACCTCGGGGTGCTGGTTGACTGCAGGCTGAACATGGGCCAGCGTGTGACATCTGGAGCAGATGCCCTATTCCAGGTGCCCTCCCTGAAGGCAATAAGGAAGGGCCTTCTCTGCGGTGGCACCCCAGTTGTGGAATTCACTCCCCAGAGAGGTCCGCCTGGCACCGTCACTGTCTTCTTTTCAGTGCCAGGCTAAAACTTTTTTCTTTTCCCAATGTTTTAAGACTTGATCGTTTTAATTGGGGCTTTATTGTCAGGTGAATTTTTTTTAGGATGCTGTGTTTTATTTTACATTGTTGTATTGTTGAACCATCCCAGGTCTTCAGTAAGGGACAGTCTAGAAAAGTTGTAAATAAATGAATGAATGAATGAATGAATGAATGCCTGTTTCATTGACTTCAGCGCTGCCCTTGGCTCAGTGTGCTTGTAAGAACATGAAGGGACATGAATGAACCATAAATCACACAATGATAGAGAAGTGTTTCTTATGGCCTCCCTGAGAGGGAATACTGGCCCATTTCCTCACTGTTACCTAGAGTGGCGGCTGGCCTCCCATCCGCCCATTCTGCTGCTTGGCTTCTGCATAGCATTTTTGGCCCATGACCAACTGGTGACTCCCATGTCTGTTGGGCTCCTTATCTACGTCAGCTTTTGTTCCGAGCCTCATGGGGGCTATCCATGGTGATGTACCTATTTGGGGGAGGGGGTTCAGTACTATATTAGTTCCAATAAAGCTCAGAATAAAGGATGAAATGAATCAGGAGCCCGAATGAGACAGGAGTCAGCTCTAACGTTTGCTAAGTCTTGTTACCCACCAAACTGACTTGTTCTGAGCAATTCCCGCCCAGCCCACTTTCTGAAGGTTGGGGTTGAATTATGTAAGAGTAATCCAGAAAATCTGATGTGAAACAAAGGCATTATTTTGCAAATTAACATTTAACTCTAATTGTTCTTTTCAGCATTCGTTTGTAACCGGTTCCTCAGCACGCACAAAAATTGGAGCCGAAAAGGTCACATTCAAATGTTGATTAAATAGGAAAGTGCCTCAGCTCCAATTTACCATTTTGACTCTGTCAAATAAATAAAAAAGCCAGGAAAAACGCTTCCAGTCCGCCCTGCATTAGAATCATAGAACACATTGGCAGCCGCACCTCCAAAAAGAGAGAGAAAAAGAATAACCAATTTGCTCCTGTGTAGTTCAGAGGAAAATAGCCTTGAGAAAAAGTTACTGATGCAGTGTATTTATGTAGGGTTGTAAGACAGATTATGCCATCAGCAAATAAGGTCAGGGTAGCAGATTGTATTACTGGTAAAATTAGGTAGCGTGCCACAGCCTCCAGACCTTGAAGCCAGCAGAGGAAGGAGCGAACAGTCGGAAGTGTACAGCGCTGCTTTTTGTCAGGGCTGCAAATGGCAGACTCCCCATGTGCATTTAGCCGGAACTGGGTTGCCACATTTTCCAGCTAACTCTGCTCCTGTGCTTCTAACAACCTGGAAACTCCAGAAGGAAAGGTAGCATTTCTCTAGAACAGCCTTTCCCAATACAGGGTCTCCAGATGTGATTGAACTACAACTCCCATGATCCTTTTATTTAACCTTCATTTTAATAATCAAGGGTTTTCGATGCTTTAAGATTTTTTAATTTTATTTTTATTTTCTCTCTCCCCACAGTCACATTTTCTACTCTTTTCCTCTTTTTTCTTTTAAGTTCATGATGTGTTGTTTTATATTGTTTAAATACTTGAGGTTTTACGTTGAGATTTTATACTGTGTAAGCCGTCCTGAGCACTTGGTGGACGGACGGGATATAAATGCTTGTAATAATTAATAAATATGTAAACAATGATTGGCTATGCTGGCTGTGGATGATGGTAAAGACTGATCTTGATCATCAGTGCTGGGGAGTGCAAAGAGCAGGAGAGGGGCTGCTACCAGGACTTTCCGAATGGCCACTCCTGAAAGCAAAATTTAGGGTATGGTGGAACTTTGGGCCCACCAAGGAAACTATTCTTGTGGGCTCAGGATATTTTTTTCCACTTATTGGAGGGAGAGGAAAAGTTGGGATATTGTGCTCAGATTGCAGACACCACCATATTAAAATTTTAATCATCGGTATTAACACCAGGAGCTGGTTCAGGGACAATTCATACAACCCAATCTATTCTGGGTGGAGAATGAGGGTTGATTACAGTCGTGTGTGATAGGAAGGCATGAAAATTTTGTTTCAGGTTGCAAATTACTAAAGAATGGCCCATTTGCTACCCTGAATGCAGATGGGAAGAAGGTGCATGTTCTTTGAAAAAGTTCGCTATTTCTCCAACTTGCACTTGGGTTTGCAAATTATACACTAACCTCCACTCCACCCTGCTTCCAAAAAGGTGCACTTTTCTTGGTAAATGCACAATTTAAAAATGCCTACCATACTTTTTGGAAAAAGTGCACTTTTCCTGCTCAACAGAACTGAAAAATAGAAAGTCACGACTAATATGGGAAGAGAGACAAACTGAGCTTTGAAGTTATCTTAGAAAATTTCAGCGAGCTTCTTGTTAACAATTTCCCTATTCCCTCTTCACTAGTTCCATTAATATTTTGTCTCAGCCTGTAAGAAGGGAATGCAGTGTTTTGCCTGTGGTTGGTTTTGTTCCTCTTGACATTTCATTCATATTGGGGATCTGGTCGACTGCAAGCGAAACATGAGTCAGCAGTGTGATGCGGCGGTCAAGAGGGCGAACGCCACCCTTGGTTGCATAGCCAGAAGTGTGGCTTCTAGCTCAAGAGAGGTATTACTACCACTCTATAAGACTCTGCTGACAAAAGTGTGTATAGTCAAGGCTATGGTTTTCCCAGTTGCAATGTATGGCTGTGAAAGCTGGACCATAAGGAAGGCTGAGCACCGAACAACCGAGGCCTTTGAATTGTGGTGCTGGAGGAGACTCCTGCGAGTCCCTTGGACTGCAAA
Source organism: Varanus komodoensis (assembly GCF_004798865.1). Taxonomy (NCBI): domain Eukaryota; kingdom Metazoa; phylum Chordata; class Lepidosauria; order Squamata; family Varanidae; genus Varanus; species Varanus komodoensis. The sequence continues at coordinate 62,231,118 of NW_025335941.1, read as the reverse complement.
GAGATCAAACCGGTCAATTCTAAAGGAAATCAACCCCAGTATGTTCTCTAGAAGGACAGATACTGAAAATGAAACTCAAATACTTCGGCCACCTAATGAGAAGGAAGGACTCACTGGAGAAGAGCCTAATGTTGGGAACGATTGAGGGCAAAAGAAGGAGGGATGGAAGAGAATGAGGCGGCTGGATGGAGTCACTGAAGCAGTTGGTGTGAGCTTAAGTGGACTCCAGGGGATGGTGGAGGACAGGAAGGCCTGGAGGAATGTTGTCCATGGGGTCTCAATGGGTCAGACACGACTTCGCCACTAGCAACAGCAACAGCAAATACGACTCTGGTGAGCCTGCAACTGGAGTATTGTTTTCAGTTTTGGGCCCCTCATTACAGGAAGGATATAGCCAGGCTAGAGTCAGTGCAGCGAAGGGCCACAAGGTTGGTGGCCAATTTGCAGGGGATGCTGTATGAGGCGAGACTGGGGAGAGGAGACTCCGAGGGGATCTGTTGGTGACGTATGGGTATGTGAGGGGTCAGACTAGATGGCTTAGGATACCCCTTCTGACTCACTCTGTTTCTATGTTCCTATATCAATGCACAAGCACACCCTTGTTTTCTCCATCACGTGCAATTGGCTTCCTTGTGCATTGTGAAACCTGTTAAGGAACAAGGGATCGCTTCCTCCACAGCACAGAAGGAACCCTCCCCACATACAAACACACAACAAGGGATCGATAGAGGTGACGCTCCTCCTCACCATCACCACTGGTTTGTTGGCCTCCTCCTCACTCCGGCACAGAGAATGGTGGCCAAGAGGAAGAGTGGTAGGCACCACTCCCTGCTTGGGTGGCCATTGCCTGCCAGTCAAGGACCTTGTAGCAATGATGAGGGAGAGGATAAGAAACAACTTCAGATGGTGCCAATGCTGGTGAGAAGACAGGCCCACTGATGGGAGGGGCCCAGTCAGAATGTCCTGGAGGGTCTTGCAGGCCCAGACCTGGAGCCAGTTCTGGGGAACGGCAAGTTCCACGGTTAAGTCATGCTCTCCTCATCTTTTTCACAAAGCCATGGTAGCACCGACCCTTAGACTTCTTCCTCCAATATATGGAGAAACTCTGCAGGGGAACCATTTTTTCTCAATGTCCTGAGAAAGTCTGCAGGGGAACCATTTTTTTCTGTCCCCTTTGCCTTTTTTTGTCACCACAGTGATATAACAAGGGGACATATTTGCAGGAATCTGTATGATGTCTTTGGATTCCTCTAGCAATGCTGCGGTTGCTCAAATTGTTCCGGAGAGTTGACCTGGCCAGGGACACCTGAACTAGCTGAGAAAAGGGAAGCAGCAGTATTTTTAGCTTCTGGCTGTTCTTGTTGCTTTGGCGGAGCATGTGGTGGGGAGTTGGAAGGATCCTAGCAACATCAGGAAGCTCTTGAAATCACTGCATAGCAACCAGATTGCACAAACTGCCTACCCTGTGGAAGGATCTTTCTGCACTGAGTCCTAATCAATGCTGCAAGAAAAGGCAACGAGGAGAAAGCCCTACTTGTCCCAGCAGTTTATCTACTCATTCTTTATGCCTGGAACATTCCCTAGAGATGCAGTATGTATGTATGTATGTAGGATATTTCTAAGCCATCCATCACTTTAGTCTCTGGGAGGCTTACAATAAAATCTATAAAAACAGAGTGCATATCCCAAACAATAATACATTAACTATCCCATGACTGAAATATAAAATTGATTGTTAAAATAAGTTAGACAGATAGAAATAATTTTAATAAAAATAAAGATCTATTCAGATTAAAATGCCATTTAAATAAAAAGGTCTTGACCTGGCGCCGAAAAGCAAATAACAACGGCGCCAGGCGGACCTCTCTGGGGAGTGCATTCCATAGCCAGGGTGCCACCACAGAGAAGGCCCTCCTCTGGGTATTTTGTCTCCTGATCTCCTTCAAGGAGGGTTCCTGGAGGAGGGCCCCTGATGCAGATCTTAGGGAGCGGGAGGACATAAAGGAAAAAAGACGTTTCTTTAGGTATCCTGGTCCCAAGCCATTTAGGGCTTCATAGGTCAAAACCAGCACCTTAAATTGGGCCCGGACTTCAATGGGAAGTCAGTGGAGCTGATAGAGGACCGGAGTTATGTGAGAATAACGACCAGTCCCCAACAGCATCCTGGCAGCTCTATTTTGCACCATCGGAGTATCTGGACCATCTTCAAGGGCAGCCCCATGTAGAGCGCGTTATAATAGTCCAAGCAGGAGGTTACCAGTACATGTGTCACCGTTGCTAGGAAGTATCAACACATCGCTCTCTCTTTTTCCCACTCTCGACCTTCCCTGCTCTATTTTCTGTCTTTTCTGTTTCATTTCCTGCGGAGTTTGGTGGCTCCACTTGGAGTGAGGCAGTGTATCCACTCCAGGGTACAGTCTGAACTTGCTGCAGGACCTACTGAAGCAGGGGAAACCAGCACCACAGATAACCCTGTCTAAGTTTAGACTGAACCTAGATTTATACACAGTCCCCTGACAATGAGACCTTTCCCTCCGTTGCCCCCTTCAATATTCTCCCAAATATTTCTCGCACTCAAACTTCCTTTATAAAGCACTTGACTCAACTCCCATTTTCCCTCGTCTTCTATCTGGGAACTGCATTCTTGTCTCTGCCTCCCTTTTCCGGGAGCGGAGGTGGACAGCTGGATGAAAATGCTGACCCAGTGCGCAGCTCCTGTGAGAAAGGCAGACTCCCTGCTAGGTGTAATTAGGAAAGGCAGTGAAAATATAACCGCCAGTGTCGTCTTGCCCTTACTCAAATCCGTGCTGAGGCCACACTTCGAATATTATGTTTGGTTCTGATTGTTGCTCCTTAAAAGGCACCGAGTTGGAAAACAGTGCAGGGAAAAGCAGTGACAAAAATCGAGGTACTACAGGCACCTCCCTAGGAGGAAGAATGGAAAAAGTGGAGATGGCTGAGCCTGGAAAAATGGCAAGGAAAGGGAATGGTGGCTGCACGCAGTGTCCTTGTTCTGTGTGCTGCAGCCTCTCCTAATGGGGAAGGTTGCAGTTGTGCAGCTCGGGTCCCCTCATCTGCAGCCTTCCTCTTGCTTTGCAGGACTGGGCTGAGCATGGGAAGACATCTGGGGACGGCAGTGGGGCGGATTCTGAAAGGGTTTGTTCCAACCCTAAATGATGCAAAATTATGTAGGGTGTGGAGGAAGTTAAGAGGAAGATATTTCTCTCCTTTTCCATAAAGCTAGAACTCGATGGGCTCTTTTCATGATGGGCAGTAGAGACCTGTTCTCCCCTGCAGGGGAAGGCAGGATGCTCTCCAACTGAGCCAAGCTCAGGGAACCCAGGTTCCATTTGGATGCCAGGAAGCACTTCCTTACAGTTAGGACCCCGAGGGCGTGGAATGAGCTTCCTCGGGAGGTGGTTGAGGCCCCATCGGTGTGGGTGCTCAAGGATAGGCTGGACGTCCACATGGTGGGCCTGTCGTGAGCGGAGCCGGCTGGAGCCGGAGGTCAGACTAGATGGCCCGGGAGACCCCTTCTGACTCGCTCTGTTTTCTATGTTTCTATGTTTCTAAGATTCTGGACAGAGACATGGAAGGCTTTCTTCACATAGCCTGTAGTTAAGCTGTGAAATTCCTTGGGACAGGAAGTAATGATGGCTCCTGATTTGGATGGCTATCAGAGGGGATTGGGCAAATCCATGGAGGAGAAGGTGGCCAGTCACTACTAGCTTTGAGGGTTCTATGTGACCTCTGAGACATGTGCACCACTTGCTGGGGCGCTTGGCCAGGATGCTGCTGCTCCACGCATGTGCTGCTTGAGGACAATGGGCTTGCCACTGCGTGAACAGAACGCTGGACCATTCGTCTGATCAAGCACAGCTGTTCTGATGTTCTAATGTAAGGACCCTGCTTTGGTTTGGCTCCTGCCTTTGTCGCCCATTATACGTCCCTGGCTCTACCTCTTCATTCTGAATGACTCATCCACATCCATTAAGGCTCCCTTCTGTAAGACAGAAATTATCTCATTCTTTCCCAAAAGGACTGGGAGACTTGAGAACTTTGTCTGAGCCTCTTCCTTTAGCCAGAGTTGTGTTCGGATGCTTTAACCTGGAGTGAGCAGGGGCGGGACCCAGTGGCGGTACTGGCCACTTCCGACACAACTCTTCTATGATTTTAACTATGGCTTCCAAGTTGTGAATGTGCAGATATTATTCAGCTCTGCCCTCAAAGAGCTGAGGATGAAGTTTGTTCTTTAGATCTCCTTTCAGATCAGGTTCTTATAAGGATGGAATAGAATGAGAGTAAAGATATGGGATCTGACTATCAAAAGGACAGCTTTCTCCTGTATATTCCTGCCTGGTTACTAAGATCTGGGCAAGAGGTCCTTCTAAAGGAGCCATCCCTCAAGGATTTAGAGTGGTGGCAAATAGAAGAAGGTGGCTTTTTGGTGGCTGCCACCCACTGATGGAATGAGCTCCCAATAAAAATTTACCCAGTGCCAACATTAGTTTCTTTCTGGTGCCAGGCCAAAACATTTCTCTTTTCTAGGTATTTTAATCAATAAAAAATTAACAGCTAGTTTTAATGCTTATGTTAATCATCCATTTTGTTTGCCCCCCCAGTGGTTTTAGTGTTTTATCGTAATGACCTATTTATTGTTGTTGTGATACAAACTATTTAATATTTTTATTGTATTGAATTGTTTTTATTGTTTTAATGAGTGTGTTATTTTTAAATATTGTAAGCCAGCCAGAGACTCCATTAGGAGTAGGGGCAGCAAATAAACGAAAAATGAATGAACGCATCAATCAATCTTTGTTTCACAAGAAGGCCGGTCTTCCCCTGAAGGCAGAAAGGTTTTGTTGCCCAGAATATTTTTTTTTAATGTACTCCAGTGCTAATTTTTAATGTTTTAAATACTGTTATAGGCATTGTATTTATTGCTTTTAAATCCTGTTGTGAACAGCCCAGAAGTGACAACAACAAGCCATATAGAAATGTAATTAATCCTCCTCCTCCTCCTCCTCTTCTTCCTCCTCCTCTATGCAGGCAGTCATGCTCTGGTCAAGGTGTGGAAAAAGAAGTTTCTTATTCCCTGCAGCTATGAGCTCTCGCGTGCCTAGGATTACTCTAGCTCCCTAAAACTATGGAAGCCCAGTCCTCTCTTGCAAGTTTTGGTCCACTCGTTTGAATTTTACCAATTCAGATCCGGATTTCTAGTGGGGGACAGGAAAGAAGGAACAGGCCAATTAGAAGGCAGTGAATCAAAAGTGAGTCTCAGCCTGGAGACTCAGGGGGGATCTGTTGGCGACATACAGGTATGTGAAGGGGTGTCACACGGAGGTGGGGAGAGACCTGTTCTCCCCTGCAGAGGAAGGCAGGACGCGCTCCAACGGAGCCAAGCTCAGGGAACCCAGGTTCCATTTGGATGCCAGGAAGCACTTCCTGACAGTCAGGACCCCGAGGGTGTGGAATGGGCTTCCATGGGAGGTGGTTGAGGCCCCATCGGTGCGGGTGTTCAAGGATAGGCTGGACATGTACATGGTGGGCATGTCGTGAGCGGAGCCGGCTGGAGCTGGGGGTCAGACTAGATGGCCCGGGAGGCGCCTTCTGACTCAACTCTTTTCCCATGTTTCTATGTTAAAATGGACTGACCCCTCAAAGAGAGAATTTATTTGCATCTTTCTTCTAGTTGGTGTTTCCTTTTGCATAACTCCAGTTTTTGCTAAGAGATCTTTGCTAGTTTGAGGCTGTTTGGGACCCTAGTTTGTTGTAAGCCGCCCCGAGGCTTCGGCGAATGGGGCGGCATAAAAATGTTTTAATAAATAAATAAATAAAATAGTTTGCAAGTCAGCTATCATTCTGAGGAGACTGGGCATGCCTTACTTTGACATTGTCCCTTTCTCAGGTTGCAGGTAGCCATCAATTCTGAATGTGCTTTTTTCGGGTAGACACTTGGCTCCTGAGCGTGGTTCATCCCCCCTCCCCATTTCATGGTAGTCATGGAGCGCTGACTTCACCAGACTTTTGCATTTTAGTTTTCATATCTGTCCTTTCCTGGGCCCTGGATTCAGGCTGCAGCTGGATCGAAAGAGGCCTTCTTCTCAGACTTTCGCTTGGGTATGTAGCTACACATTCCTTTTCATCCCCCCATTGCTTCTCCCTGAAGTTTTGGACTATATTGCCTTACAGTTGGAAGAATTAAGAAGTGCATTTAACTAGTCTGGACTGGTTAGAACTTAAGTGACACTAAGTAATAATTCAAACTGCTGCTAGCTTGAATTCTGTTAACTCCTGTCACTTTTTTCTGCCATTGCCATTTTATTCCTTGCTCTAACACAGTTTTCCTAATATCGTTTTCTAATGACCTCAGTAAGACTTAAACCGTAGTTCACTTTCCACAGTGTAGTTTTTGCATGCAACACTGCTTTGTGGTTCATTGTTACAATTGTATTTTTTCCATAATCATGCCATATTTCAACTTTTACTCTTACATGGGATTTTCTTTTGCATTTTCCCGTATAATCATTTACATCTTAATGCTTTGTGCATGGCATATTTTCATTTGTTTAAGAAGAGGAAGGGCATTTACTGTTTTCTGGCTTACATTTTTCTCTATTTTTTTTTCAAAGATAATGAACATTCCAATAGCTTTCCTTTGGCCTTAGTTAAACTTTCTCGCCTGTTGGAGCAAAGTCAGAAGCTTGTTTCCAATGTGCCTCGTCTCCCTCCATGGAATTCATGCAACAACCGAATAAGGCAGATTAGATTGTGACCAGTACAGAGTTAGAAAGACATCCATCATCATCATCATCAAGCTTCATAGTTGAGCAGGGATTAAACGCTGTCCGGTCTGATGCATTCATCCTGTATCTCCAACATGATGCTTCCAGGTGCCAGCATGCCTCTGGAGATCCCCCACTGTGAATTGTATTTAATTTCCTATGATTTAAAATAAAGAAAAAACTGTTTTGGAAGGCTGACATGCTGCAGAAGGAAATGCAGGTCCAGCACGATTTGTATCTGGGTTCCAAAAAGGTATCTTATGTTTTGATGTTTAGGCTCCCATCTCTGGCCTGCAATTTTGTTTTAGATGCAAAATATCCCATTTTGCCTTCTGGGATGTCAGTGTTTTGTGACTGGTGATATCTGCTCTTCATGGTAGACGTTTTGTGAAGAGGCGGCCTCCATTCCTGCCCTTTCGATTTTGTAAAGGTTTCCACAAAATTCTCAGAATTCCAGATGGCAACCCTCAACCCTTGCTCTTGTGACTGTGCCACACTATCTCCTTACCTGGGTACTTCTTTGGGAAAAAAATCTACCCAGGTTTCCTGAATCTGCAAGAAAAAGTTGGGCCTTTCCGAAGTGCATTCATAGGAAGCATATAGATGTGAGAAAGGAATCAAGATTCTATTTTTTCTCCCATTTTCTTGTGCATTTTCCTTTGTATTGAGAGCCTGTTTTAGGCTTGGCTGAATCCTATTTTCCTCTAAATCATTCTCGGTCCTGGAGACAATGCAGCAAAGTTATATTATTTTCCAAGCCGACAATTGAGTGTCTCTGTTGCTCCCCATTTCTCAATATTTCTCTTCTGCCTCACGGAGCTGGTGCAAATGTTATGAAGATGAATTTGTTTGCTAAGGTAAATACAGTGTGTGCGCTGCCGTTATACACACACCTGGACACGTATTAGGACGAACGATTATTTCTGGTACTTTTGGAGTGAGGAAAAGAAAAACAAGAAGCCATCTGGCAGGGCTGATTCACAGTACATCTCCCTCTTGCTAACCCTTTCGTGCATAGCTAACTCATGTCTCTACAGGACTGCTGATTTCCTCTCCAGGTCACTTCAAATTTCTATAGATCAGCCTATAGACATCTTGGAAAGATGGACAGCAATTTTGTAAAAAAACCTGGCAAATCAGGAGCATGCTTGCAATGCCCTAGCAAGGAGTACTGTTGGGAGTGAGAAGGACGAGGACTTTGGGTGTTTGTTTTTGCGGATTGCTGGCTGGACTTCAGGAGAATCGAAAGCAGAATGTGAAGCGGAATCCGAGGGGAACGTCGAGCAGAACAGGAGGGGGCTGGAGCAGATGGGCCTTGCCCAAGACGTGGAGATGGGAGAAGGGAGACACTTATCTCAAGGCCAGACTCCCCAGTGGGGCAGGCCATCTTGAGCTGGTGGGAGGGGACCCGGAGCAGGGCAGTTCTTCGATGAAGACCAGGGACCCCCGACACGTGATCCCATGATGAGGGAGGGAGCGAGACCCAGCTGCAGGATCGGCATGAAGAAAGGTGGGGCGCTTGCTTTCAGATGAGTGTCCCAGAAGGGCCCAGGCAGGTTTACAGGGAGAGTTTCTGGAGGTGAATTCTTGACTGGGTTCAGCAAACTGCTCCGTGCATGCTCAGAGATACATCCTGGTGATTTGTGCTTTTTGGCAAATAAAGAGCACTTTGCGAGGAAAATGGTCTGTGGCTTTTGAATGCTTGAAGGAGGTACCTTTGACTCCCAACAGCAACTGCCCAAGCTTTCCTTTCTATTATTATTATTATTATTATTATCATTATTATTATTATAAAATATATTAATATTAATATTATTTGCCAATGGCAGGACTGATATCAGCACCTGGCATCATTGGAAAGCTGCCAAGAGCCCACTGCTTAACTGCTGAAATTTCTCCTGGGCCACCTTAAATGATAGTTCTGTTCTGGAAATCCAAGCAGTACCAGGTCGCTGGCCCCACTGAACCTTTCTTTTCCCATAATGCCCCTGAGCTGCATCGCACTGAGGCATTGTAGGAAATAAAAACATTTCTTGGAACACTATCTGGATCTAGTGCTGGGTCTGAGTTTTTCAGAGCACTTGGGGAAGGTACGATGAGTGCCCTTCTCAGCTCCTCTGCCTGCACCTGCTATTGCTTTTCTCCTGCTTTCTCATCATGGCCACTGTGGGAGCGTACGTGCCAGATCAGTTGTGCACACGACTAAGCCACGTACCCACAGGGATGTCGTAATGCCGGGAAGCCTGGCATGAGGGCCCTCCTGTCTGCTCCCAATCTGATGATAAGCGGTAGGTCAATGCCCCCACCCCCCTGCAGATTTCTGTTTGTAAGATAGGCTTGTTTTTAACCAGTAAAGCAGTTTGTGCAAACATTCGGTATTCGTGCACACTGAAAGTCAGAAACAACACTGTTTTAGCAGAATTTGCACACATAAAATGACAAAGTCTTCACCAGTTTGTGAAAAAATAGTGCAACTGGACTGATTTTTGCACAGTTCATAGGTCTTTTCATGTGCAAACCACGGGCCCGCTCAGAAGTCTGCAATCTGTCTTGATTTTTGCAACAATGAGTTAACCAGAACCCAGGAACAACGAACCAGAACCCTGGAAAAATCCACTGGATTTGGCCCATGCTACTGGATTTGTCACACACTGCTACATGCATAGGGTTTTCCTTGTCTGCTATAAATCCAAAGTGCTGGGAAATTGCAGAAATTCATTTGGTTCATGTTTTGATGTGAACTTACCAAATTTCACACATTTGAACTTGCATGAAAAATGAAACTCAATTAGTCTTCTGAATTTTTACTTTGCCAAATTCTGGAATATGGTTCCCCATTTTTTAAAGTCCAAAAATGTGTATATTAGGGAAAGTGGCATGTAAAAACATGCCTATTAGTGAGCATGGTACTTGAAAATAGTATATTCTGAAAATTCCAGGGTGGCTACCAGAAGCTGGACCTTCCCAATTGTGGCACCCAGGCACCTGACGCCTGCTCTGTATTCTTTTTCCTGCCAGGTGAAAACTTCCTTATTTTCCCAGCATTTTAACAGTTAACGTTTAAACATTACTTGTAATACTGCATTTTATCCTGTACCACTGCTATACCTCTGTACTGATTGTTTTTGTCTTATGCTAAGTTTTGGTGTCTCTGTGTTTTTAACTTTTTCTAACTTCCCAGAGAGCCTTGGCTATTGGGTGGTATAAAAATTAAACAAGTGCATGAATACATAGATAACATTGCTTGCAAAAATGTGTCTACTAGGCAACGTTATGCACAAAAAATGCATATTATTCTTATGCAGACTACTAAAAAGATGATCATAACTTGTGTATAAACTGAAGGTAAAAGAGGAAAAATGAAAAACTGACATTGGTTGATTCATCCAAACAACCAAATGGTATCTCATGTTCAGTTCTCATTGGCACTCACCAGCTGAAATTTGGAATTCCTCAGAGAAGCACAGATTCATAGGTGTTAATGACCCTTGTGTTCTTTCAGTGTAAGTGGTTTTAGCTTTTAGTTTTTAATGTTTTCACATATTTATATTTTGATAAGATTTAATGGCATTTATAAGTATTTTTATGAACTGCTGTAAACTGCCCAGAGCTTTGACTACTGAGCAGTATAGGAACAAATTGTATTTCTGTAGCACTGCTGTGCTTCTGTGCTGAATAATAGCAATTGCAATTATGCTTTTGTTCTTTTAATTTAATTGTTGTGTGTATCTTTTACACTTTTGTTAAATTAAATAAATGCATAGATATGTAACGAACAGGAATAAGGATATGGCATGTGGTGGTGGTGGTGGTGGAGGGCGCTGCTGATAAAGGCACAATATCAGCATTGTTCAGAAGTTGCCCGGTGTGTAAAAAGGCACGCAGGATCTGCTAAGTGAACAGGAGGCACCTGTGGTCCAAAGCATGCCCAAAGCTGGTCTAAAGCCTGTGACTGACGTGGTGCAATGTTCCTTAAAGTATGAATTCTGGAAGAAATTCAAGGAATTGCCTGGATGAGGGCTAAGAAATTGATGATTAGCCCGGACAAGATACCGTTGGTGGTGTTTCTCTGCTCTGCCTGTTCTGGACAGGGTTGCTTCCCTTGATGGAGAAGATTCGTAGCATGGCGTGTCCTTGATTCATCCTGGTCACTTGGGCCTCAGGTGGTCTTGGAGGCTTGGAGCACCTTCTACCAGCTCTGGTGGTGGCCTAGCTATGCCTCTCTGTGGGAAGGGATAACCTGATTTTCAGAATCTTCTGCTGCTCTTGTGAAGTGCCGTCAGGTTATGGTGGCTCTATGAATGAAAGCCCTCCTGATGTCCTAACCATGCAGCCCTGCTCAGCTCTGGGCAACTCAAGGCCATGGCTTGCTTTATGAAGTCCCTCCATCTCATAGCCAGTTTTGGATGCACATTCTGTGGGGCAGCCCTTGAAGACTGTTCAGAAGCAACAGCCCCACTAATAACCAGGACCAGAAGGCCTGATCATTTGGGACTGTAAGGTGCAGCATCTGAATATATTAATTGATTATATAATCTTAATTCTGGCTCACTTGCATTAGCTGTCTATATGCATCTTAGCCTGAAACAAAGTTCGTAACCTTACATGGCCCAGGCCCGCGATGCCTGAGATGATGCCATTCCCCAAACGCAATCTACCTGTTCACTATGATTAGCATCTGAGCATCTCCATTGAATGTCACCTCTGAGAGAAACTTGGAGGACAGCAAAAAGTGAGATAAATTCTCCCAGTTGTGGGAGATTCACCCCATGGAGGCCTCCCTGGCACCAACCTTGGCGTCCCTTCCATGCCAGAGTAACACTTAACCATGTCTAAAGTTATCTAAATGACTTGTTGGAGTTACTCATATCTGGTGTTCTAAACAGGTTTATTTAGTATTAAATAGTTTTTAACTGCTACTGGTTTTAAAACTTCTAAACGGATTTTAAGTTTGGGATTAAAGTGTTTTTTTTTTTCATAAAAATTTTGACTTAGGTCATGAATTCCACATTGGGTGGCAGCTGCGATCACGGCCATCTCTCCCCCGCACCCCGAGTGGGGAGATGTCCGTGATCATGGTTGCGCTCACGCAGGAAAGACGGGCGTGATCTCGGCCATCTCCCCGCCCCAGCATGATCGCACCCAACTCCCCGCACCCCAAGTGTGCCTGCGTTCACGCCCATCTCTCCCCCCCAGCGCACCGGGATGACAGGCGTGCGCAGGAATGATGGGTGCGATCGCAGTCATGCTGTGGGGGTGCGGGGAGATGGCCGCCCTCATGCTTGGGGTGGAGGGGGAGAGATGGCTGCGATCTTTGCTGTTCTTTGTCACTTTGCTTCTTCACATTTTTCTGATTAAAAAAAAAAATAGTTGCAGAACGGAATAACCTTATTTACATTGAACCTTATGGGGAAATTTAACTTGGCTCACGACAAATTTGGATCACAACCAGAGTCCTGGAATGGATTAAGTTCGTGAGCCAAGTACCACTGTACTTTGAAGCAAATAAGAAGAATCTCAAGCAAGTAAGAACAGAGTTTCAAGGGTTTACAACTTGGAAGCCAGGGAAGGAATCAGGCTTTGTATAGTGAGCCAGGGAAGAAACGGAAAGACAAGGAAGAAAGGTCAGCAGACAAGGATATTCAACTTCTATGTCTTCCATAATTTAACATGTAATGATGGTCAAGTGGGCCAGTTTTGGTTTCTCTTCATTTTCCATTTCTCAATCTTTAGATTGGTTCATCTCAAACTTCGAGAATTCCTCCAGTCTTACATTTGGTTCTTTGAAAGCATCATGCTTTTTTAAGCACATGAGATGTTCTGGGTCAGAACAAAGGTCCACGCCATCCAGCACTCCATTCACATGGGGGGCAACCAGATGTCCACGGGATCCCTCCAGAAGGTTGGGCACCCGAATTCACTGGTTCATCCAGGCCGGAACAGTTTAATGTGTCTGGCAGTGGCTTTCCAGGGAGCTAATCCCCCTTCAGACCAGAGATGAGCCAGAGACCTCCTTTGCACAATGCATGTCTTCTAGCACAGAGTGATTGCTCCCACTTGGCTGCACCCAGCTGCATAGGAGACGCATGCTGGGTTCAAGGTGGTACATTCCCTGCACAAGGAATCTACCACCTGTGAATCAGACACGAGGGGAAACACATGCTCCTTTCCCCATTTTAGAGAGATCATATGGCCACTGAACCAAGTAATTTCATTCCTTGACTGAAGTCTAAAGTATGAATCAGATGAGACAGGTACATAAGGGGGAGTGAGGCTGCAGCTCTAGACCTATCCAGAAGCAAAACAGCTTCTCTGGCAGATTTCTCCCTTGGGTCCCCGGGTTTCAATTTGCACTGCGCTTCCAAAAATAATTCAGCCAAGTGGCAGCACCGTGTTTCCACATCCCGTGGGGACTCAGCAAGGCCCCATCCTAGCCCCTGAAGGATTGGTGCCAAGAGAAAGTGATAATTAAAAGACAGTGCAGGAGAGCAGCGGGCATCAGGCTGAAACGTGATCGGTTCGATGGAGAATGGAAAGAACAAAACCAAGCGAGGCGGGAGTAGGTTCACAAAGAAAAGGCCGTATAAGATAATAAGAGCCGTGCTAATAAGAGTCCCTTCATTTCCCTGGCAAGGCGCAAAACTTTAAAAGAGAGCGTTCATCCATAATTAACCAGAATGGGCTTCCTCTAATGCTGCTTTTCAATATTAATTAGCACAAGCCTTTGGAAAAAAAAGTCCTTTGAAGGAACCTTTTAGACAAAGCACCATGCTGCTGTATTTCCGTGCCTTTAATTTGTTGCTTAGCACTACATTCAGGGGCCTTATTGGCCGACAGGTCGTGCTTAGTTAAAAATAAAATCAAACTGAAGCACGGTGGATTCTTAGAGACATGAGCTTGGTAGGAAGGTGCTTTTTTGAAATGGGCCAAAATGGTGGTTTCTCCAGATAAGGGCATCCGCGCTCACATGTTATGCTTTGCTCAGGTAGATGCATCCAATTATGAGTAGGGGATGGAGGGGCAGAGGTGGGCAGGCGACTTTGCCATTTCAAGGTTACCGAAGTGAAGGTTCTCAGACAGAGCATGGGAACCAGCCTGCTTTGGAAACTGAGGGGCGGGGGGCATTTTAGAGCTGAGTTCGAGGCGATGGAGATTTCCCTATTCCATTTTTAAACTGTAGCTTTTCAAAATATGAATCTGTACACATTTTAATTGGGAAAAGCTACACTGCAGAATTGGGGAAGTACACATTTTAAAGGAAAATGAATGCTTGGTTCAGACGTGCAATATAAAGTAAGTCTGCATTCAAAGTGAAGAATTTCTTCTCCCTCACTGCTCTCCACCTAACACAACCAACACAGAAATAAAGCTAGCTGGCACTGATGTCCTTTCCAGGGTGGTACCCTAACAGCTCTGTCTGGCCCATATTCTAATCTCACAAACACTTTTTCATAATGCCAGGATATGAACAAACATGCAAACTAAGAATAGGGAAAAATCTGTCCCGGGATGTTGGTGGAGATTGTCAACAGTCCATGCCACTTCCAGAGAATGTAGAAAAATGATCAGAAATAACAAGGAATGTTAACCTCTGTGGCTAGAACTGCATAGACATTTCCTGACAAGTTATTAAAATAACTACGGAGAAAGAGAGATTATTACCTTCTCCTACCCCAAAAGTGTCCTTCTTACAGAACCGTGCACTGCATATCTTCCAAATGCTCCACACAATGGCTCGTACGTGCCCGAGAATAAACACCACGTTTCCTTCCGGGCTGCCTGGTACTGCTTGGGCACATCTCCAGCCAGCTTAGCTTCACATCTTCCTTCTTTTCTGTTCTTTCTTCCTATATTTGAACATAGCCATTCCCCTTTTCTTGTCTGCTTGGCCTGCCACGTGCCAGGAAGTCCCCAGCCGAGGAACCACGCTGCTGAGATTTTGTTTCCACCCAGGCCAAACTTATCTCTCCACAGCCGTCCTTGGCGGACAGACTCACCAAGGCTTCCAGATTAGTCAGGAAGCATTCTTCCACATGGCGGAACCTCTCTGCACAATGACATTCCCAAACTCCGCTTCCTCCCCACATCCTGCTTCCCTTGCCAACCTTTGGTAAACCATTTCTCTTTTTTCACTCTTTCCCTTGAGTTTGTAACATCTTTTCTGCCCAGAGTGGAGAAGATTACAAAGCTCATGTTACACTTCTAGAAAATAGTGGGGTGTTCTTCTTCACTGAAAAGGAGGTGAGAGGAAAAGGATGGCAGGACAGACAATTCAGACTGAAACCATGGCCTGGATAGGGCTTTCAGGTAAAATATGTATGTATGTATGTATTTATTTATTTATTTATTTATTTATTTATTTATTAAAACATTTTCATGCCGCCCCATTCGCCGAAGCCTCGGGGCGGCTTACAACAATAAATTACAATAAATATAAACATTAAAAATCCAAAAAATACAATATAAAATAAGCCGCCCTGGCCAGATAAGATCAAATAATACTAACAGTTGAAATGCCACTTAAATAAAAAGGTCTTCGCCTGGCGCCGAAAAGCAAATAACGACGGCGCCAGGCGGACCTCTCTGGGGAGCGCGTTCCATAACTTAGGTGCCACCGCAGAGAAAGCCCTCCTCCGAGTAGCCACCCTCCTAATTTCTTTCTTTCACGGAGGGCTCCCGGAGAAGGGCCTCTCCCGCTGATCTCAAGGGGCGGCTGGGCATATATGGATGTAAGCGCTCCTTCAGGTAACCAGGACCCAAGCCGTTTAGGGCTTTATAGGTCATCACCAACACCTTGAATTGGGCCCGGACTTCAATAGCAGCTTGGAAGAGGCCAGGTTGCATATGGCAAAGACAGAGGCCTGTCTGAGGTGAAGAACAAGATGGCAGCCCCTTCTCTTCTGTGCAGGCAAGCTGACCAGGCTGAGAGTTGACCTTTAACGCTGGCTATGGGGGCACCATCTTTCATCACACACGATAGTAGCGGGCTACCTTCTGGGGCAAGGAAGCTGCACAGCCCAATGTGCTCTCCTTGCCATAACTGCTCTTCATCTGCCTCACGCCACCTAAGGATGGGGTGGCACATGGCTCAATCAGCCCAGGCATGCTTTTCATCATGGTGCAAAGGTACCATGTAGCTTGGCCCTAGGACAATGCTTTGGAAAGGGAAGAAAGGCAGGGCTGACGAAAGAAGCAGACAGAGGGAAACTAATTTGGTGCAAAGAGAAAAAAGTGGGGTGGGGAGATCTTTCCTACCCCCTTTATTGTAAAATACAGTAACTTTATAATTAGAAGGCCTCCAGCTCAAAAGAGCTCAAGGATACACACCAAGCAGCTGCTGTTCTTGTTTTGCAATAGTGTCAGGATGATTTCTATTGTGGTTCAAGGTGAGCATCCAAATTCATGTCCATTTAGGGTGTGAACTCCGTGGTCCAGCTGGGTCAGCTAGGGAGGGAAATTCCCACAAGGCTAAGAGGCTGCTTATGCTGCAGTTGGGGTCACTTTGGAGTTAGTTCTGGGGGGCAGGACACTGTTCCTTTAAAACAGTGGTTTCCAACCACAGGTCTGGGGACCATCAACAGTCCATAGGACATTTCCTGTCAGTCCACGTGGGGGGGGGGGGGCGCATCCCGCTCACCGCAGACTGGCTTGGGGGCCAGCTGTGCTCCACCACCTCTTCCTCAGTTGACATTGCTTTCATAGGGGTTGCACCAGTGCCGCCTGGGAGGCCGGGGAGGGAAAAGATGGCTCAGGTAGAGCTGACTGGGAACCACGCCATGCAGATTTCAGTATTGTGTTCTTTTGTTAGCATTTTTCATTGCTCGGTTTCTGGTTGTTTTGGAGAATTTTCATTTTTTGGCTATTGTGTTTGGAAATGAATGCGCAGAATTCTGTATTATGTGTATGATGCTTATTGTTTCTGCCTCAGTGGTCCCCAAGGTAGTTTCCATGTTTTCACCAGTCCCCAGCTGTGGAAAGGCTGAAAACCACTGCTTTAAAACACATGCACTTTTAGTGGTTTCTAAAGTCTTGCTGTCAGCTATTGGGTAGCAGTTGACATTTTCTTCCCCCCAGAATGTCCAGGATGTTGTGACACCTCATGACATTTGGAGGAAGAAAAGTAGCTACCACAAAAATTGGCCAGCACCATCTTTCAACAGGGTGGGACATGGGAAGAGGCACTTTGCTTCCACACTGTTATTTGGCATCTGTGTTGGGGATGGGTGAGAATCTTATTTCAGTCCCTTTTATAAGAACTTACCCACACCAGCACATTCCTTCCGATTTGGAAGAAAGTGTGATCTAAAATAAAGTGTATTTTACTTTATTTTGCATTTATATGCAAGGATCCCTGGAATGAAGATGGTCTGGCTCCTGTGCTGAGATTTAGGGGGCGAGTCAACTGCGATGAAGGTAAGACTTCAGATTTGGAGCATCGTGTTCACCTTTTGCAGACGAGGAGGAGCAATGAAGGCAATTTTCATCTTCCTGCTCATCTCACTATATTTTTGGCTGTCTAGTGAATGCTTTTCAGAAAGGATGGGAAGGGGACTGGAATAGCTTCAGTGTATCTCCTGGCTTCTCTGGCATCTCCAGAATTCACCCTTTCACTCTGCTTGGAGGTATTCTTGGGGAGCTGCAGCTGCGGTTCTTTCTATGCCTGCTGCAAGGGGGCAGGGGTGGGGACTGGAGGTCCAATTCCCAGCTCCAAGGTTCCCCCAGCTTTGGACTTAGGATGCTGAGCCGTCCTATGCCCTCCCCAGAAAAATGTATGGGGCTCACAGGATTGCTTCTTTGATTTCTAGGACATCCTGGGCGTCAAAGAAATGTGTAGTGTACATGACGAACAGCAGGGCATACATGTGTGGGCTAGGAATATTTTTAAAACAATCTCTGCTTTGGGAATGGCTTATCCTGGAGGAACACTGGGTACCAACAGTGTCCAGTGGAAGCCCCCCCCCCCCACACACACACTTTAATGCCTAGATCATAGAATAGTAGAGTTGGAAGGGGCCATGAAGGCCATCTGCAACGAGATCAAACCAGTCGATCTTAAAGGAAATCAACCCTGACTGCTCTTTAGAAGGCCAGATCCTGAAGATGAAACTCAAATACTTTGGCCATCTAATGAGAAGGAAGGACTCCCTGGAGAAGAGCCTGATGCTGGGATCGATAGATGGCAAAAGAAGGAGGGGATGGCAGAGGATGAGGTGGCTGGATGGAGTCACTGGGGCGGTGGGTGTGGGCTTGAGTGGATTCCGGGGATGGTGGAGGACAGGAAGGCCTGGAGGAATGTTGTCCATGGGGTCGCAATGGGTCAGGCATGACTTTGTGACTAACAGCAACAATGTATGGCTGTGAAAGGTGCACCATAAGGAAGGCTGAGTGCCGAAGAACTGAGGCCTTTGGTGCTGGAGAAGACTCCTGCGAGTCCCTTGGGCTGCAAGGTGATCAAATCAGTCAGTATTAGAGATCAACCCTGACTGCTATTTAGAAGGCCAGATCCTGAAGACGAAACTCAAATACTTTGGCCACCTAATGAGAAGGAAGGACTCCCTGGAGAAGAGCCTGATGCTGGGATCGATAGATGGCAAAAGAAGGAGGGGACGGCAGAGGATGAGGTGGCTGGATGGAGTCACTGGGGCGGTGGGTGTGGGCTTGAGTGGATTCCGGGGATGGTGGAGGACAGGAAGGCCTGGAGGAGTGTTGTCCATGAGGTCGCAATGGGTCGGACACGACTTCATGACCAACAACAACATGAAGGCCATCAAGTCCAACCCCTGCCCCTTTATATATATTTCAGTACCATAAAAGTCATGTTAAAATGACATGATAAATATGGGAAACAATCATTTCCTAGGAAGAGAAGTGCAACCAAGTTGTGATCTTCTGCCACATCTATTTAAAATAGTAGACAAATCTTTTACAGCACAATCCTATACGCATTTACCTGTGAATAAACCCCATTTAATTCAATGGAATGTATACCTGGCTATACATTCCTGGCATTGCACCGATAGATGCTGTTCTAATCATACTTTCAATCTTGTTGGGCCTGCATTTGTTGCATTTTAGTATTGACTTCTATTGTTTTATAGTTATTTCATGATGATTTAGCATTTACGTCGCATGACACTTTACACAGTAGAAGAGAGCAAGTTACTGTCTCAAAATCCTTACTTAGCGTGTTTGGCAGTTAAGTTCTTTTTTAAAAATGCTACTGTTTTGCTAGTCATCCTGGGAACAGACTGGAGTCAAAGAGTGGAATTGTAGAACAAGGAAAATATGGGCAGAGACTGGTCATAACTTGCAAGATCTGTCCTTTTAAAATGTGGTTTTGCAATCTCTTTCTATTGCTTGTTGATTAAGCCACCCACCCATCCAAAGAAAGGACAGGGGGAGGAACCAGAAAACAAGGAAATGGGAAAAAAGAGACAGCTGCCTTGCATTCCCTTCTCTCAGAGTGGTATTTAGAATTGGCTTCAACGAGAACTGATTTGGGACAATGCTGATAAATACTCCTGGAAAAAGCCTGCCTTGACAAAGTCTGTTGAAAATAGGCAAGGGGGCAGCTGTGGGATTTCTTCTGGGGGGTGGATGGTGGTGGAGAGAATATGTCAGCTTTGAGATGAAACAGTGTTGAATCTGCAGGCTCCAGAAAACGTGTAAAGGCAAGCAGAGGAGAGAAGGAGGCAGGATTTGAAAAACAACACTTGGCAGTATTAGAGGGAGATCAGTGTAGATTCATGGGCACTAGCAGAGCGAGCATGGCAGGTTCATTTTTACACACACACACACACACACACCCATCCTGTTCCCCACTGACATGTCATTACCAACCAGCTACTAAATCAATGACGTGTTTTCTTTAAAAAATCCCATTACTTAAAAACAACCTCCATCTGCTCAGAAGAACCACCCACTGGTAGCATCTCATTCTTGTCCAAACTGGCAGACCTTCAGCCAGTCCATTGTTGCAACCGGGCACGGACGTAGCTCATCCGCAGCCTTACCTGATGAGGCGAAAAGAAGAAACAGAGCTGTGTGTCATCAGTCGACTGATGGCAAAGCACTCCCCAAATCCCCAAACTCTGGACGATCCCACTCCGTGGCTTCATGTGGAATAGCTTGGGGAGAAGACCAGTCCCTGAGGAACTCCATGCTAGAAAATCTGTTAATATTCCCCACTGGAACTAGTCACTCGAGTAGGAAGAGAAGCATGGCAATGAAATATCCGTGCCACTTCCAACTCAAGCAGTTACCTTGGGAGACACCATGGCCAAAGCTATTGGAATTATCAACAGGGTCACACTGCCCCTGTTTCCCTCCCAGCCTAGGTCTGCACACCAGATGACCCAAGCCTGGTTGCCATGCCAAACCTGGATTGAACCCCAGCTGTTCCATCCCTGCTAGTCTTCATAAGCCGAGAGGGACAAGGATCCAGTATAAATCTGGTTGCTGACTCCTATCTGAGCACTTTGTCAAAGTCCTTAAGATGGATTTTGTTGTCATTATGGTTAAGTTTTGGTTTTGAAACTCACAACAACAAAAGTTGGAAAAAAAAAATCTTTGAGCTGTAGCAACTGACGTTCATTCAAAATTTGGGTCCAGGTTGTGCTCAGGGTACACATCTATGTCCTGGAAGATGCAAGATGTTTTATCTTGGTAGTGCTGAGCAAATATATTGTAGTGGACTTCAGATGAATTTAGGATGGGGCAGCATGTAATAGGCCTTAGATGACCCTGCAAAGGTTATCTGGGTGACAAATATAAGGTCGAATAGAGGCAGTGAGATGATGTTTCTTTGCTGCCCACACTATGCCTGATTCTGGGCACATACCAAGTTTGGATTGCATCCACTGGCTGAATAAAAGTTGGATGGATGGATGGATGGATGCATGCATGCATGCATGCATGCATGCAGCTTGCCTCCTGTTTGATTTCACTGATCTCAACTCTGAAGTGTGTGTATATATGTATCTGGGTATGTACACGCATGCACATAGAAACATAGAAACAGAGCAAGTCAGAAGGGACCTCCCGGGCCATCTAGTCTGACCCCTGGCTCCAGTCAACTCCACTCACAACATGCCCACCATATGCATGTCTAGCCTATCTTTGAACACCCTCACCAAGGGGGCCTCAGCCACCTCCCGTGGAAGCTCATTCCATATCCTCGAGTTCCTAACTGTCAGGAAGTGCTTCCTGGCATCCACGTTGCACCTTGGCTTCCTGAGCTTTGCTCTGTTGGAGCGCGTCCTGCCTTCCTCTGCAGGGAGAACAGGTCTCTACCCACCTCCGTGTGACACCCCCTCACATACCTGTTTGTCTCCATGCATACATGCACACACACACACACACACGACAAATGTAGACAAGCTGGAAAGAATTCAGAGGAGGGCAACATGGATGATCCAGGGACTGGAAACAAAGCCCTGTGAGGAGAGGTTGAAAGAACTGGGCATGTTTTGCCTGGCGAAGAGAAGACTGAGGGGAGATAGGACGACACTTTTCTAATACTTGAAAGGCCGTCACACTGAGGAGGGCTGAACCTCTTCTAGATTGTCCCACGGAGTAGACCATGGAATAATGCGCTCAAGTTACAGGAAGCCAGGTTCTGGAAGATCTGGAAGAACTTCCGAACTCTTAGACCACTATGACAATGGAACCCATGACCTAGGGAGATGGTGGACTCTCCCACACTGGAGGCATTCAAGATGTGGCTGGACAGCCATCTGAGCGGGATGGTTTCACTTGGTGTCCTGCAGTGAGCAGGGTGTTGCACCAATGGCCCTCTGGCTCCTTTCAACCCTACTATTCTATGATTCTGTGATTTTATAGATTTGATTTTAATTCACAGATCAGTGTAAAGAAGGAACGGAGCAGAATTATGGGCGAAAGGTGAAAGTGAGAAAGTCTGGGAAGAAGGCTGCTCACCCATCTGTAGCTATTGCATACTCTTCAATGGACAAACCAACAAGGTTACAACACTGCAAGGCTGCCCCGGACATTTGACAAGAGGAGAGAGAAGCACACCGTTTCTTGCGGATCAGCCCATCCTTCCTGTCCACCCCGTCTGCCAGATGTGATAGGGACAAACAAACGGATGTTGTCAAAAGGGGTTAATTAAGCATTTTACTTGGGGATTACAAATGTCAGACAAAATTGTACTATCAGCTGGAAAAGCACAGATAACTCTGCGGAGAAACTGACTTAATTTAGTACAAGTCCTGTATGGGAATTTGCTTGTGTGTTAGAGAGAGGGAGAGGGAGGAAGATTCTCCAACCAGCATGAGGAGATGTGTTACTGAAGTCTGTCTATTGGCAATCAAGATCAGTATGTAGCAAGGATTCTGCTTTCTGTATTTCAGCAGGGTAGAAAACCCATGCACTTGGATGCTGCTTAAATTCACAATATCCCTTTCAAGGGTTTCAGTGGACGGCTGCTTCAGCCCAAGAGAGACAAGTCATCTCTGGGGCTACTTGTTCTGTTTTGAACCTACTAGAGACTGAAATCAAAACAGAATCTGAAATTAGCTAAGAGACAGAAATGGGAGTCCACGGGCCCTTTCATGTGGAAAAGGCAAAAAGTTCAAAGGCAGATGCTTTCCCGACCTCCTTCTTTTAGGGAACAGTTTGCACATAGATGTGTGGTTAGGGACTCCTGAGCATCTGCCACAACTCCCCTGAGAGTGCCACAATATGACTGGGTGTGTTATAGGACTCGGTTCTTGATGGGCTTTGCCATAGAATCATACAATCATCGAATCGTAGAATCGGAAGGGACCAGAGGTCCATCAGGTCCAGCCCTCTGCTCAATGCAGGACTCCAAGTTAAACCATCCCTCTCAGATGGCTGTCCAGCAGCATCCTGAATGCCTCCAGTGTGGGAGAGCCCCCCACCGCCCTAGGTCACTGGTTACTCTGTTGTACTACTCTAAGAATCAGGAAGTTCTTCCTGATGTCTAGCCAGAACCTGGCTTCCTGGAACTTGAGCTCATCCTCATTCCATGTCCTGCACTCTGGGATGAATGAGAAGAGATCCTGTCCTTCCTCTTTGCGACAGCCTTTCAAGTACTTCTCGAGTACTATCATATCTCCCCTCAGTCTTCTCTTCCCAAGCTAAACATGCCCAACTCTTTTAGTCTACTCACAGGGCTTTGCTTGTGATCCCCAGGTCATCCTTGCTGTCCTTCTTTGAACCCTTTCCAGCTTGTCTGCATCAACTAGGAGGACATTCAACATTCCCTGCAATTTCAGATTGTAGGGGAAGTTTGAAAATGGTGGGCAAAATGTCTTTTGTCTCCATAATCATTCTTATTCTACAGTTAGAACACCCCTTCACTTCCAGACTAATCATCTCCCCACCATCTCTAAGAGGTTACACATTCTAGCACAGGCAAAAGCTGTCTCTATAATGGAAGGCAGGACGTCCAACAGATATGGAACAGAGACCACAAAAGGACAGAGACAGACTAACTAACCAATGAATCAACTAACCAGCCAAAAGAAAAAAAAAATCCAAGAAGAAGGTTGAGAGGAAAAAACGAGAGCAAGGTCAGCCCCTGTTCTGTGCAAGCAAAAGTGGTCCCTTTGAGTCTTTGAGCAGAATGATAGATTCACACATATACACATGGCCATGGGCTTACCTGGCAGCAACAGTGCAACTATGAGCTATCATTTCAAATTTCCCACAATGCCCCTCAAATAATATTTCTGAGCGTTATGGGAAATTAAAGCATTGCTTAAAAAGTTAAATTGTGTTAGTTTGGCATAGTGCTCTGTGATACTGTTACATTGGGGATCCTTGGGCATTATGCAAGATGTGGAAATGGTTCTTAGCAGATCAGGATGAATGTTGGATTAATCAATAAAAAGAGCCAGGGTTCAGATTCAGGACAAAAGTCCAAACCTCACCAGCTAGGTAAGAAATAATGTATTGGCTCATAGAACTGGTAGATAGAACTGCTAGAGGGTTTAGAAGGAAAGAATAAAATTCTGAAATAAAGAAAGAAGGAAAGGATAAAATTCAGTCAATTGGAAGGACTGTGATCTTTTCAATGAGGAACCCTTGATCAAGTTTCTTAGGGTTCCTATGGCAAGTTTGGAAACTATGGCTTTACAGAAAGAGATTCGCCAGTTTAGAGTGATATCTAACCTGCAAAAGTGAAGCTATGTCCAATTATAATTCACAAAGTGAATAGATAGGTAGGTAGATAGATGATAGACAACCCTCAAAAATATTTATGATACATGGGGAAATGCAACAGTGAAATATGTGTCCCTTCCCACTCATAAAAAGGAGCACCTCTGAGATTTCTCGTTTCCAGAGGGGACACTTTCAGTCTTGGGATACTGATGGTTATGCACTTTGATCCAAAGCGCAAGTTGCTATGGTGATCTAGCAGTGTCAAACCTTTTGCAGCTTAATTAGCTCTGCGGTTTTTATTTAATAAGGTTGGATATTTATTCCCAATCAGTTTTTGAAGTACAATCTATATTCTTTTTCTTCTAAACATTTGAATGTTATGATTTCCAATAACAGCATTTGGGAAGTGTGTGTGCTTACCTGTGGTTTTGATTTATCATGTCCTTAGATAGGTAGGCCTGATAACTCACTTTCTGTGTAGAGGTTTGGAGGGCGCTTTCATAGGAGTTCAAGTGAAGTTTCTTGGAACACACTGTCAGGCCAATAAAAAATGCCTGAGCTCCATCCCTTGCCTTCTTCCAGGCCCTGCTCCACTGTTTTCCTCAAGCATCATACAAATGTTTCTTTTCAAGAGTTATCAGCCATGTTTCAGAACCAGAGAGAGGGTGGGGGGTGGGGGAGAGAGATCTAGCAGTGGGAGACAAGAGGAAATCAGTGCAGTGCGGTACTGGGACTCTGGCGGTCCTGAGGGTACTGGTCCCCGCTCAGCCATGATTCTCTCTGGGTGACTTTGGGCCAGCCACAGGTTCTCAGTTCAACCTGCTTTACAGGGTTGTTGAGGATAAGACTGAGCAAAGGAGGATGAGAGTTATGTTGCGGCTTTGAGTTCCTTGAAAGGAAAAAGCAGGATATAAAAGTATAAATAAACCAGAACATTCCAATGTGCTCAACCTTAGGAACTTTTCGATGGTTCATTGGTAATCCGAGAACGCTCTGTTAATACACCGGTCTGTAAGGCTGATGAGGTTTGCTGGGATGGTGGTGGCCTCACGTTGGTGAACGTCTTCCTAAGAGATCTGTGTGCAGCCCAACAGTGCAAGCTTTCAAATAGGACCTTAAATCCCACTTGATTCGGATTGATTTTTCTTACAGTGCTCCTGGTCTGCAATTGTAAAAATTTTTTCAACTATAATAGTGTGCTGTTGTTCATTGTGTTTTTTTTGAAGACACAGAGGTTTTAAAGGGTTGTTTTTATGGGGAGACAATATAGTAGCTTGTTATTATTTTCCCTGAACATTGACTAGATCCAGATGTGCTTAGCTTCAGGGTGACTGCTATATTATATCATCCCCATTATATTGGGGATAAGATGGAGGAGGAGAGATGATGTAAGCTGCCTTGAGCCCTTTGTAGGAAAAAGGCAGGCTATAAATCACAATATAAATAAATGAAATACATATTATGGTCCTTCAGATCCATGATCAGGGGTGCTTCTATGATCCCAGAGCCCTGGGAGACGAGCTGTATGCAAGCAGGCTCTTCCTTCTCAAAGCATCCTCAGCAACACAGATCTTCTGAGTGCTGCAGCCTGTTCCTGCACTTGCATCCTGTTGGGCCTTCATGCAGTCCAGTTCCTGCCTTGCCTTGCTTCATCTTGCCCCATCTCCTGCCTTGCCTTGCCTTCCGCACCTTGTTGTTCCTGAATCCTGCCTGGTTTTGCTGTCCCAGGGTACCAAGGTTCTCCTATCTTGCTGGTTCCTGACCTCTTGCTTGTTGGCACTACACTTTGTCTTGCCTCATGACATACTGCCAGTTTCTGACCTTGGTTCCTGACCTTCGTGACTGGCTCCTGACCTTGACCTGCTCTGTCACTACCACTTGGACCTGCTGTTGGACTCTGGACTTTTGGGTTGCCCTAGTTCTTGTTGCCTGGGTCCCTTTGCATCCGCCTCGTTTTTCCCAAGGCCTGGACCCTGACACATTGCAGCCTCTTCGGTATCTATTCAGCCCATCTCAGAATAAGGTGACTAACTAGTTTACCTGCAAAAAGCAAGGAGCTTAAGAGATGCAGGCCTGCTGTGCTTTCTGAAGGCCCTTGGGAAAAATACTCATCATGCCCCCTCCCCTGCAGCAGCTCTGCCTCCCCAGTGCATTGGAACCAGCTGCTTTTCCTTCGGGATGCTGAACAGGGCAACTCAGGCTCACTGAAGTTCTCCAAAAACTCATTTTAGCTTGTGTCTGTATTAGCTTGCAAGCTATTTTTTTAAAAAAAATTCCACATGCAAATTGATGCACATTTTTCTATGCATTTCCCCAAATGTATTGCATTCATTGTGTGTATCTGTATAATGTACGCATTCTTCTCTCGTTGACTGAAAAGTGTGCACAAATACTGCACACATGTTTAGGCACATATTTCAAATGGATCCAGGTGAGAAGACAGGATAGAATGCTCAAGAGGACCAGCTGGTCCCCGAGCTTTTACCAGGGAGGTCTCAGCAAGTACCCATCTGTGCCTGCCTTTGATATTGGTGCTGGGCAATGCCGTATAAAATATATCACAGTATCAAGATATTATCAGATCTTGGAGCAACACGGGCAGAACTTCAGTCCAAGAAGGGACATCGCCAACCCTCCATTTTACGTGCTTTCTTTTGCTATGCTAAAAAATGAATCCACCCTCTTGAAAATAATATCAGAAACTGTAAAGCACTGCACAGACCCCCATTCCCTGCATAGTTGATAATAGAAGCCCAAATATTAATGATAAATTGATATTCACAGTTCCAGACAAAGACACCCATATCCAAAGAGAATTTGGTTTCCTGTTGTGAAACTAAAGTGTTTCCTAGCACATGACTTGCCTCGCTTGCTAAGCTTTCTTCTACTTAATAAAACCCATCCAATCAGTTTTATTGCAGACTTAATTTATTAAAGAAAGTGCATTCATTTTAGCATCAGAATAATAGGATATGCATCTCATTTCAAGTTTGGCCTAGAGAAGTGTGCTCTTTGGCCCATCACTGAGGAAAAGCAAAACAGCTGAACTTAGAATCATAAAATAGTAGAATTGGAAGGGGCCAGAAGGCCATGGGGTCCAACCCCCCACATTGCAGGACACCCATTTACATCATCCCATTAAGAGTATAACATGCCCATGTCAAAGACTGAGTGCTACGCTTAAGGATGCATGAGAAATCTGATGGTGAGGGTGAAATTCCAATGGATTTTGATGATTTGAAACCCTGAATTCCAGCTCACCAGTACTCCATACTGGGAGAAAGGCCATCCAAATGGCAGCTGAGGTTAACAGGAAGAGCTGTGCTAAATTAAATGAAAGGTCTACCTAATCCAGTATTCTGTTCCCAAATTGGACAACCAAAGGCCTCAATGGGAAACCCACAAGCAGTTCAGGAGTATAACAACATTCTCCTGCACATGATCCCCAGTGGCTGGCATTCCAAGATGGACTGCTTTGACCTTGGTGATAATAGATAGCCATCATGTCTAGTAGGGAGCCTTCGTGATAGTCTCTATGAATTCATCAAATTGCTTCTCAGAATCATCCATTGTGGACAGTACATGGTGGGCAATCCTCTACTATGTGGTAGGGAATTCTATAGTCCAAGTCTGTGTTGTGCTATGTTTTAAATGTCTTTGCTTTGTTCTGAATCATCCTCCATTTTGTACCACTGGGTGATGTCTGTCTGCATTTACGGCACAGGAGTCTCTGATCTTAAGTGATGGGGACTGACGGAAGCGTGTGATGATTCTCTGAGGGGTCTTTGTGAAAATGAGGGGCCCTTTGGGTCCCTAGCACACAAGGCTGTCCTTCTGTTGATGGTGTCACATATCTGTTTTATATTCTAGGCCCCTATGGTATGGACCTGTCATATTTGTTATTCGCAAAGGTCTATACACATATGGAAGGGATTGCAGGTGGCGCAGTGGTTTAAACCGCTGTGCTGCTGGGCTGGTTGATCGAAAGTTCGCCAGTTCGAATCTGCACAATGCCCCAGCTCCTGCCAACCTTGCAGTTCGAAAGCATGCAAATGCAAGTGGATGAAAAGGCACCACTTCGGTAGGCAGGTAACAGCGTTCCGTGCACCTCGGTGTTTAGTCACGCCGGCCACACGACCACGGAGACAAGCGCTGGCTCCCTCGGCCAGGAAACGGAGATGAGCACCGCCCCGAGAGTCAGGCACAACTGGATGTAACATCAAGGGGAAACCTTCACCTTTTTATACACATATGAATAATAACAATTTCTGTAGGACTGGGAAACATGGACTGGGAACTGTGGTGCTGTAGCGGTGGAAATTGGCATGGGGAGCATGAGTTGTATTCCCCAAATATTCCAAGGTACGTGCTGCATTCTGTATGCGAAGGCTTTCCTGATCACCCTGTTTGCATGGTCCATTTGTCCAGATGAGCATCTAAGTGGAGGAGAGCAATGCTGAAGAGCAAAGATGCAAGCAGTATCTTTCTGAAGCCAATTATAATTGTAATTATTTACATTTATGCATCATTTCCCACCACTAAATGGAGCTTTGAAGTGACTTGTGCACGCGCACACACATACACACACACTTTTTTTAAAAAAATGCCTCATCTAGCAGGAAGACAACAGCAGCACCTCGAATCAGTACAAATCACCATCAGTATGAACCGTGAAAATAAAAACAAAGCAAGGGGGAAAACATAAAAATATCAGCTAAAAAACTCAATATGCAACATGGAAAGGGTTCATCCACAAATGCACAACGATGAACAATGCAAAAGAGGCCGCAACAATTGTCCAAGGGCTTGGGAAAAGAAGTGCACCTTTGCCTAGTTCTGGAAACCGGCAATGTCAGTGAAAGACCATCGTCGCGGGAAGGAGCCTTCCATGAATCGAGAGCCATCCCAGCAAAAGGTGATTCCCAGAACAATAAGAGAGAAGGCGAGTCATGTGTAATATGCTCTACATGGGGCTGCCCTTGAAGACAGTCCTATTCTACTCGTTTGTTATTGTAAGCCGTCCTGCGGTGCTAGTGGTGGATGGGTTAGAAAAGCTTTTGATAAATAAATAATAAAAATAAGGTGCGCGTTGCATGTCCAGCCGGCTGGTGCTGGAGGTCAGACTAGATGGCCCGGGAGACCCCTTCTGACTCGCTCTGTTTCTATATTTCTGTGTTTCCTCTTTCCTACCAACCCCAGTGTGTCCCCAGCCACCTGCATGCCACAAAAAGGTGCTGGCATCTCAGGGAGCCACGTGGCTACCGCATTACTGCCATGTGCCCTACATGGGGCTGCCCTTGAAGACAGTCTGGC
This sequence comes from Varanus komodoensis, assembly GCF_004798865.1. Taxonomy (NCBI): domain Eukaryota; kingdom Metazoa; phylum Chordata; class Lepidosauria; order Squamata; family Varanidae; genus Varanus; species Varanus komodoensis. Next base: position 62,201,872 of record NW_025335941.1, on the reverse strand, counting down.
AATTACAGTTGGCACAGGACGCGGCTGCTCAGTTGATGTCGGGGGCCCCTAGAGTGGCCCACGTAACACCTGTACTGAAAGATCTCCATGGATTACCATTTGTGGCCCAGGCCCAATTCAACGTGTTTGTGTTGACATATGAGGCCCTAAAGGGCTTGGGCCCTGGTTATCTTAGGGGGCGCCTGCACCTGTATGTGCCTGCCCAGCCTTTGCAATCTTTGTGTCTATATTCCAGGGTATTCGCTCTCCCACCCAGTGCTGTGTCATCTGCAAAGCTGAAAATGGTTCCCCGTGCTTCTTCACCCAAATAATTTATAAAGATGTTGAAGAGTGTTGGGTTCAGGACTGAACCTTGTGCTACCCCACCTGTTTCCTCTCTCCAATTTGAGAAGGTGCCATTGATGAGTCCAATTCATCCACGGATGAGTCCAATGCGGCCATATTTGCCCTCCCACACCTTGAGATCGGCAGCAGGGGCTCTCCTCCAGGAGCCCTCCAGGAGAGATATCGGGAAGCAAAGTACCCGGAGGAGGGCTTTCACTGCGGTGGCGTCCCATCTGTGGAATGAGCTCCCCAGAGAGGTCTGCCTGGCGCCGTCGTTATTTGTTTTTCGGCGCCAGGTGAAGACCTTTTTATTTAAATGTCATTTTAATTGTTAGCAATATTTACTTATTTATCTGGCCAGGGCAACTTCTTTTCTTTTCTTTTATAACTTTTCTTTTATAACTTCTTTTATATCGTTTGTATTTTTTATTTATTTTGTATTATTAATTTTAATTTTATATTGTTATTTTTGTATTGTATTGTATTGTGTTGTAAGCCGCCCCGAGGCTTCGGCAAGGGGCAGCATAGAAATGTTCTAATAATAATAATAATAATAATAATAATAATAATAATAATATCATGGGGCATTTTGTCAAAAGCTTGCTGAAGTCAAGATGAATTATGTCCACAGCATCCCCACAGTCCATTAGGGAGGTAACCCAATTAAAACATGACATCAGATTAGTCTAGCAGGTTTTGTTTTTAACAAGTCCATGTTTGCTTTTGTAATCACTGCATTGTTTTCAAGGAATTTGCAGATCAACTGCCCTATAATCTCCAGAGTTTTCCCAGAGATTGATGTCAGACTGAGCGGTCTATAGTTCCCAAGTTCTTCCTCTAAGATGGAAACATCAGGCCCACCTCCAGTCATTATGGATTCATCTGGGGAAATATACAAATATGTATGTATTTTCATGTAGAGGGAGGGAAACCCCAAAGCTCACAATTTGACACCGACTCAAGTTAGAATAACCCCAAGATGGAATTTGGAGAACGTCTGTGAGTTCATGCTTTGAGGACATCCTGAGCGCTAATGTTACTGTGATTTGCTATTCATTTATTTTCGCTATTTCTATGCTGTCCTGTAACTATACATTTTTCAGGACAGATCACACAAGAAAAACAATACAATAAATTTCAACCGCCACTCAGAAAAGAAGAACATCATACTAAAAAATATAAAAGTGAAAATGCCTGGGAGAAGAACCTGGTAACAAAGAGACAACTACAGGGGTCCAGGTGAGAACCATGTGTCCTTGGAAATACTTCCTTGTTGGGTGTAGCCACAGGACCCAGAAGAGGGGCGCCATGGATGATCATGCCAGGCACCATTCCTGGCCCCCATGTTCTTCTGCCCTTGGCATCACCGTTGGAAGCGGTGTGAGATGCAGAAGAAGCACCATGGGCTTAGCCCATGGGCTTGATTCCTTGTGTGCAACCAGCCAAATGTTGGGCACACTTGCCAGTAACTCATAGTCAGGGCCAGAATGGTGCCTGAGCCCAGGAAATCTGAGAGATTTTCATCCCCAAGTGGAATGCTCACCCATCCCTCCTTGGGATGGGCATTGTCTAAATGTGCCATCCCAATTGAGAAGAACTTATCCGAATGATATCCAGAGAGAGTCATTTATTGATTGATTTATTATATACATTACCCTGCCAACAAAAGTGCGTATAGTCAAGGCTATGGTTTTTCCAGTTGCAATGTATGGCTGTGAAAGTTGGACCAGAAGGAAGGCTGAGCGCTGAAGAATTGAGGCCTTTGAATTGTGGTGCTGGAGGAGATTCCTGCGAGTCCCTTGGACTGCAAGGCGATCAAACTGGTCAGTCCTAGAGGAGCTCAACCGTGACTGCTCTTTTGAAGGCCAGATACTGAAGATGAAACTCAAATACTTTGGTCACCTAATGAGAAGGAAGGACTCCCTGGAGAAGAGCCTAATGCTGGGAACAATTGAAGGCAAAAGGAGAAGGGGATGGCAGAGGTTGAACTGGCTGGATGGAGTCACTGAAGTAGTTGGTGTGAGCTTAAATAGACTCTGGGGGATAGTGGAGGACAGGAAGGCCTGGAGGAATGTTGTCCATGGGGTCTCAATGGGTTGGACACAACTTCACAACTAACAACAACAAAATCCCATCTTTTTTCTTTTTTAAAGAACTCAGAGAGGTGTATATCGTTCTCCTCTGCCTGCTCTCAATCTTATCCCCACAACAACAGCACTTTAAGGTAGGTTGGGTTGAGCATATGTGACTGGCCCAAAGTTGTCCAGTTTGCTCCATGGCTGAGAAGGAACTAGAACTTGTATTCCCTGTGACCCTGTCCCACGCTCTTAACCATTATGCCACATGAGCTCTCTTTGAAGATGGCTGAGGGTGCCGAGACAGAAAATATCTCATGCCCCAGGTGGCTTCCAAAACAAATGATGTTGATTAAAACAGGTGAATGAGCAAGCACAAAAATGCCTAAGATTGCACCCTTGGAGGTTGAGACAACTACCTTTTCTGACAGATACATATATAAAACTAATAATGGAACGCACATTCCTTTAAATTGGGATGGGAAACATCTAAGTTTTATGGATGGATTTAAACCATCCATCAAAGGCTTCTTCTGTAGAGTTTGGACCATGAGTGTGAATTGGCTGCCTTTCTAATAATTATCCTTTTTCTATTTCCCCAGTGTTGAGTTTGATTTGTTATGTTTCTGTTTTGTAGTTTTTTATTTTATTTCTTTTATTTTATTTAAACAACTTATAGACCATTGATGGTTCTATTCTGTTATAATTCTACATTTATACATTCAGGTTTTAATGCTTTTGATTGATATGTTTGTAATTGCTGTTGGGCTATTACATCGAATTTGCTCTGCTCTTCTGTACATGACCATTTCGACCAGTCCTAGTTTGTAGCCTAGCTGCTCTGTTTTGGAATAACGGAACTTTCCAAACCATCTTCAAAGGCTTCCCTGCACACGCTGCAATGTAATAATCCAACTGGGAGATGACCAGAGCATTAATAACTGTCACCAGGCTATCTCTGCCCAGATACGGTCACAGCTGTTGTATCAACTCAAGCTGATAAAAGCCACTCCAAGATGACAAGGCCACTGTGATGGATCCAGGAATGCCCTCCCATCACTGCAATCATGACAGTGATGGAGCTGAATTCTCCAAGTGGCACTGGTGGTCCTAGGGGCAAGCTTTGGTGCCCCAGTCACAGCTAACTTCCTTGGTCGTGGGTGCCCTTGAAGATGGTCCAGATACTTCAATTGTTTCAGAGTAGAGTTGCCAGGATGTTAGAGGGACTGGCCAGTTTTCACATATAATGCCAGTCCTCTATCACTTATACTGGCTACCAGGTGAAGTCTGGGCCCAATTTAAGGTGCTGGAGATGACCTATAAAGCCCTAAATGGCTTGGGTCTGGGATACCTGAAGGAACACCTTCTTCTCTATATGCCCTCCCACCCCTTGAGACCTGAGGCAGAGGTCCTGCTCCGGGAGCCCTCCTTGAAGGGGATTAGGAAGGTGACTACCTGGAGGAGGGCCTTCTCTGTGGTGGCACCTCGACTATGGAATATGCTCCCCAGAGAAATTCTCCAGGTGCCGATGTTATATTCTTTTTGGTGTCAGGCAGAAACCTTTATATTTTCCCACTATTTTTATGTCTAATTGATTTTAACTGGGAGTTGTAGTATATTAACTGTTGGATGCTGTTGTGTTTGTTTTATTCTACTCATTTATTGTAAGCCATCTCAAGACATTTGTAGTGAATGGGTTAGAAAAGCTTTTAATACATACATACATACATACATACATACATACATACATAAATGCAGTCCTTTCTCATGGGAGAAGAGGGTAGTGATCAGATTGCTTAAGACTGGATCCCAGACAAGAAGCCGACGATACACTGATCGAGGTGTGTAAGCCTCTTCCTACAGCAGTAGATGGAGCCTACCAATTATGCATACAGGAGGTCTTGCTTATTTATGGACAGTGTTGTATACCGGTCCACCTGCACAGGTGTGTAATCCTGGTTCCAAGGTGTCTGTGGCTACAAATGAATACATCAGGATAATGGGGACTGCGGAGTGCTTGAGACGGCAGGTGTGGCACACTGCGCATTTCTAGGCATATCTTGTTTTCTCGCTCAAGTTCCCTGACCTTTAGAATCCCTTTCATTGCTGCCTCGTGAGCCGACAGCACCATTGTCGCTATTTTCCTTTAATGCTCATTACTCTGAAACACTCCAGCCCACCTGCTCAGCCTTCAAGATTGCCAAAATCAAATCAAAACACTTAATTAAATCAGCTTTTTAAAAGCTTGCCGCCACCTGGACGCATGTGCAGTCTTCCCAGGTGGCAGCCTCGAATTTGCTAGACCTAGAATTCATCCGGCTGGTTGCTACCTTCTTCGGGTTTTTCCTTCTTTTATGGAGAACTTATGATTGTGCTCCAGCTCTCACCACCAGGAAAGGCAGAGAAGGGTATCTCAGGGGGCCAGGCCACAGTGCGCCAGAGTCAAGAGTAGAGATCGTAGAGAAGGGCTCAACTCTTGCATGTCACAGTCTGTTCAGAGATATTCGTCCGATTCTGAGGAGGAGGCAAAGGGGCAGAGGTGGGTGGACAACTTTGCGACGTCAAGGTTACTGCCAGGTGGAGGCTAAGGTGGAAAGTGAGAACAAGCCTGCCTTGGAGAAGCGTGCGTGTATGCAGGGTGGACGCTGCAGGAGATGGGGAGGAAATTTATTGACCCTCAGGAAATGACAGGCAAAGTAGGTGGACAAATTATGAAGTGTCTGTTGTGCCGGCCAGCTACCCATCAAGCAGCAGGATTCTCCCTGAGTCAGAAACTTTTCTGAACAGGAGGGAAAGAGGATTCAGCTCTTCCCATGGGCAGATGCTTCTCCCACATCTCAAAGAGAAAACTTCATACTGTATTGTTTATACTTTATTGTAGCCTATTGAACTCCAATAAAAGGACTGTGCTTCTAAAGTTTTGTCTGAGTTTCCCGGAGAGGAAAAGAAGAAGGGAGAGATCTGATCACCTCAGAGGTGTTAGAAAAGTGACCAGGAAAGAAAGGAAGGAAGGTCCACAGTATGGTGTGAAGGCACCTAAGGCATCTGCCATATTGAAGCTAAACAGGTCTGGGGCTGGGCTGAGCTTGGAGGGGAGACCACCTGGGAACTGCAGGTGGCCGCCTTGAGTTCCCCAATGGGAGAAATGCAGGATATAGGATAAATACATCTGTAGTGGACTCTAATGAGTCTGCATTTCTCACGGTCTGTGCTGTGGTTTTCTCAGGTGCACAGAGTTTGCCGGGCTTGTGGATCAGGTTTTGCATTTTGCAAAATTCATATGTGTGTGAATTTAGCCACAGAAAAATGGAATATGAGGGAAAACAATTCAAAAATATGGAGATTATCCTCCATCTGGTGTAAAATGTGAAAATGCATACACATGGGGGATGTGCTGTATGTAGTTTTGGGAGGGAAAATTTGTGCAAGCACAAATTTGCATGTATTTGTGTGAAATATTTGCAGAAATTACCAATCTGCAAATAGGTAGCGAAGGTAGCAAAGTCACCCCAAAATCTGCACATTTCCAGCAAGGTGGCTTCTTTCTATGGGCACATTCCTCGCTGAAAGCTTTATGTTTAATTCATGGCATCTCCACTTGAAGCAGAGGTGGGGAACCTCAGGCCAGCACACCACCTAAAGCCTTCCTAGGGTCCCAAAATGATCTTCTGGGGTTCCTAAGATGACCACGCCTCCTTCTTTCGAGCCCACCTGTTCTCCCACAACCACCTATCTTTTTGTGGTTTCTCAGCTTCTGTGTTCCTCTGCGCCTTCTAAAAGGCTGACCAACCTTTGGATCCACCTTATTTCATCTTCACCTCCCCCAAACCAGGCAAAACAGGTTGTCCACCCTTGACTCAAATGCACTCAGGTGATAGGGTGTGTTGATGTCCTAAGGCCATTTTCAGGCATTGGTGGCTGGCATTGCTGCCATTCCTGCTGGTCAAGCAGAACTCTCTCTCCCTCTCACTCCTTCCTTCTTAAGTGGAGATGGTCCCATTCTCAAACACTCAAAATGAACTCTTTGAAGTGCATATGGGATCCCACAGAGTCCCATGTAATCTCTTGTGCTCTTTAATATCCTTATGAAGTCACTGAACGAGGCCACCTGCATGTTTGGAGTGATAATTCGCCCTGATCTAGCCTGAGATGCTAGTATGAGAAGGTTATTGTTATGTTCTGTCAGTCTTCTCTGACTTATGGTGATTCAATGAATGAAAACCCTTCAAAAAGTTCTTTCCATGACAGCTCCATTCTGCTCTTCCATGGCTCCCTTGATGGAATCCATCCATCTCATGTTTGGTCTGTCCTTTGATCTTCTGCCTTCAACTTCTCCTGCCATGACTGTCTTCTCCAGTGAGTCTTGCCTTCTCATGTTGTGTCCAGACTTTGACAGCTCAGTTTCCTCATTTTTGTTTCTGGGGAAAGCTCTGGCTTGATTTGATCTGGGACCCAGAGGGTTCTGGTGGCCCAAGGGATTTGCAAACTCTTCTCCAGCACCTTGTTTCAAATGCGTCATATTTTTCCCGTCTGCTTTCTTCCCTGTCCAGCTTTCACCCCCACGCATGGTGATTGGGAATGCAGTAGTTTGGATGATCTTGACTGCAGTGAGAAGGAAACTTCCATGGTCCTATTGCTCCTTTACCATGAAAATGGAAGGATGTCATCTCTGCTAGATACAAATTTGAAGTTGTGTCTACTTTGGCCTGAATATGTTCAGAGAAGGGAATGGTCTCCATATTATTTCTTCTTAAGCAACCACTGGAATGTAAATCAAACTCTAACTAAGCTTCGCTTAAGAAAGAGAGAGTCTGAGTCACACCACAGAAAAAAGTGAATCTAATCAAAGTTCTCCCTTGAGAAGAAAGCCGGCGTTTAAACTCACCATTCTGCAAATAATTTTTATGAATAATAAGAATAATAAAAATTCTTTGCACTATCTAAGGCTGAGAGCCAACTCCATATGTCAAAGGAAATAGAAAGCAATTTTAATTCGCAAGAGGCTGTTTTTATAGACTTGTTTAACACAATGCCTACAGCAGCTGTTAGAAGAATGGAAGCCGATAAATATAGGACATCCTATATAGCTTCCTTGCACATTCCCACCTCTTGCTGGTACAACTTGGACACACCTGGTTCTGCACAATGCATTTTTAATTCAGACCTCTCCATTCCATCAGTTCAACCATTTTCCTGTCTTGACATAAGTTCTCATTGGGAGCATGAGAGTGCATAATCTGAAAACAGGTTTAAAACCTGTTTGGGTAGCTGTGAAAATCAGACTTCACCAAGAAGAAGCAACATTTTCCAGGCCTGTTGTTCAATGTAGTTTTTAAGTTGTGCCCCTCTTTTTTAGCCAGAAAGATTTATTGCTAGGGTTGGGGTGAATCCTAGAGGAATCTTTCCCAAAGCAGCCTCCCAAAGCTGCTGCCCTCCAGATGTTTTGGACTTCAACTCACATCAACCCCAACCAGCATGGTTCATGGTCAGGGAATCCTGGGAACTGTCATTCAAATCATCTGGAGCACACCTGGTTGTGAGAAGTGGCAATTGAACAAACTCCTGAGAGTGTAGAGAATGTTCTCTTCTACCCACTCAGGTTGGCTAAAACCACCTGGGTAGATTTCGCAGGTGTGCCCTGTGAGTCCTCTAAAATCTTGAGGGCCTCCAAGACTAACCCACTGGATGCATGCAAAATTCAGAGAGCCATCCTTCCTGTCTACCCCTGTTAACCCGATGACAGTCCTGCAGGACCTCTGCTTCTCTGCATGGAGATCCCATTGCAACCAAGAATGGTGGGGCTTCTACACAAATGGCACAATCTCTAACAGGAACTGGTAGAGGAGAGATTCTACCAATTCGAGCAGGATAGGCTAGACTCAAATCCAATATTTTGAGTGGGAAGAATTCACACTGTAACTCCCGCCTGCACCATATCTACCGATGGGATGGGACGATGGCTGCTTGTCAGTCATCACTGTGCAGGGGAGATATTAAAGCTTCTCCTGCCACCTGAACCAGGAAAACTCCTATCTGTTCTGCTGCAAATATGGGCAAGATCCCCTATAAGCCCCCTCTGTATGAAGCACTGTGGTAATATCCCAGGACAGTGGTGCAACTGGGTAATTTTAGAGGATGGACTGGATGTTCTGATGGAGGACCTATTCAATGGCCATCTGTATTACTTCCCTTAGCAAGCACAGACTCACTGCGCTCTTCCTGATCCAACCCACCATCCACTGCTTTAACATTCCCTCTACATCGCTGATATTTGGGTATATAAATCCCATAAGGTCAAGTTTGCAAATTTCTCCAAATTCCAACTCAAAGCTCATTTTTACTTGAGTCTGTATCCCATTGCAAGCTCTCTCTCTTTTCTTTTCTTTTTGCACATGGCAATCAATGCTTATTTGCATGTGTATTTTTCCTAATTTACACATTTTTGAAATGTGCACATTTTCTTCCCATGGATCAGAAGTGTTTCTGTGCATATTTTCTCAAAAAGACAGATTTTTCCATGAATATCTCACAAAAGTACACATACTGTTGAACACATCAGTTTTGGCCCACAAATCAATCTGCAAGCTCAGAAATGCACTGACTTTGACTACAGATCACGTCTGAAATCATGTTTAGTCCAGAAATCATGTACCGAGTAATTCCTAATGCAAAATAGACAGAGGCTAATTTTTCATACATTCCTGCCCATCTCTACCCAAATACCTAATTCTGTCTTCCAAACTGCCCACCCAGCTTGATCAGGTCTGTATGCAATTCTCAAATGCTGTCCTTTGTTAAGAGGCACAGTCTTTCCGCACACAGCCAGTTTCTCTGGGTTTGTGACATTCCATTTTTTCTTTCTTGAATCATTTGAAACTACTCACTCTCACTTGACTTTCAGTTTCACTTCCATTATTTATAAGACTAACTCTTTCAGACCATTCTTCTAGTGCAGCCTTGTGTCATTTTGTCTTACAATGACAGCAAAATGACTCCCAGAGTTTCACTAGATAAACACAGTGAAGCTGAGGATTCAAGTGGAACAGTCAAGAATCTGCCCAGAAATCGCCTTCTGGGCTGTATTTCAGAGAGCCAAAGATCACCAAAGCCACTCAGTTCTAAACAAGTATCAGGGCAGCCCTAGGAAAGTGAGGCGGCTCACGTCAGGAGGTGGGTTTGGGGTGGTAAGTCCTCAGTGGTGTTGCCAATTGTAGCACCCCAAAACACCCCAAAAGTAATTGGCCATAGAAAGGCCCCAAAAGTAGTTGGCCAGAGGAAAGACACATAGTAAAAACACCACAGTTATACTGTCTCAGAAGGGAGGGCAGATAAGAACAAAATGAACTTTGTGTAACCCACAGCTAACACGCCAGCCTGACCTCGAATACAGTAATCAAAGGGACAGTGGACACTGGTTCTAGCCACCATGAAAGTTGCACATGTGCAGGGAGTAAGAACAGGGCAAGCCCGTGTAAATCTCGAGCAGATAAGAAATAAACATGGGAAATGTCTGGTCCTTGACAGAAGAAAGAACTCTTTCTCCAGCATGGGAGGGGGTGCATACATTGATGTACCAATGCATTAGATGGGTATTAGGTGACCTAATTGGTTACCTAGGGTATAAAACACATGTACTGGGCTGCAACTTTGACACACTGCTTTGGACTGAATGTCCCCTTTTGTCTCCCTTTATTAACTATAGTGCACTAGAATGAAGCTGGTTTTGGCTCTAAGTCTCATCTCAGGCTCTGTTTGGCTTTGGGTCTGGGGTCCACCCAGTGCTTGCTCCAGCTGTTGACTGGCACAGTCAGGTAACAGTGGGAAAGGAGGCTGCTTTCCCCGTTTGTGAACATTAATACAGAATGGTGCATGTTTCACTCCCATTTCATGCTGTCAGACATGTATTTTACATGGGTGGGAGATAATCCATGAGAGCTTGAAAATGTGCCATCATAGATCAGAACCCCAAACTATCATGCTCAGAGGATTTTGACTCCTCCTCATCAGAAGAGGCTTTGGAGTTATTAGAAGTCTCACTCTTCATGGGACTTCTGTCTCTGCAGAAATCAGTTCTCTAGAAGAAGTCCAGGGACACCTCCTCTGTATCTAGAAGGGGCTCCATGCCTATTCTCCAATCCTTGGTTCATGAGCTATGAAAGAAGTTGTATACCATAACTGCTTCCATGTTGCCATGACCTGAGGATTCTAAAACGGGCTAGGCCCCTTTGACTGTCAACGGCTCAGTAGCGTTGGAGGCAGAGCAAACCAACTTGGAGGCCATTCACGTCCTATGTAAGCCTCTGCCTTAGTCTCCTGTTTGTTAGAACAACTCACAGACAATTCTTCTGATTTCCAGTCTCAGCACCACTTGGAGCTGTCTGTGGTGCTGAACTCATTCTGCCTTGGTTCCTGAGGGACCTGCTCCAACCTGATCTCCGCTCAAGATCGGGTTTCTACCAGAGACCTGCAACTCAAGCAGAACCCTGGCACAGTAGCTAGGTTCACACACCCCAGCAAGCAACTCTATGCTGTTTCCATGCCACATGGATCTCTCCTGAACTTACCTGTCAGGTAATTGTATGGTCCCCTGGGAAATGTTGTTTCTATGCTTCCTGCTCTGTCCTCACATCTTGCGATGCAATCCAACAGTCCTGTGAGCAAAATCTCCTCCCTCCCTCCCTCCCTGTGGACCTCAACAGCCTTTTGTTCCGATTGGTTCACTGAGGTCCTGAGGTCTCCGTGCATTTACCCACTTTCTCCTTCTTTCTGAATGAAACAGGGAGACAAGCACATCATTCGGCCTATAGTAGCAAAGCAGGCAATGACACATGTGTTGCTAGGGGGTTGAGGGCAGTAGAGAATGGATGGCTGAGTGGCCACTTACATAGCTGCTCTTTCCATGGGACTCTATGGTGTTTCCATACCAACAATGGTAAAATGGTGTTCTTGGGACTGGATGGCTAGAGAAGCTGTGGTGAAGCATGGAAACCTTAGAACAGACCGTTGATTCTTGCCATGGTTTCAGGAAACCAAAGATACCATCCATGCAGAGATTCTATGGCTGAATCTGATTTACCAGTGAAGGTAAGAAATCACCATGGAATTTTGGATTGTGTGAACTAGGTATCTAAAGGAACGCTTGCGTCCATATATGCCCTCCTGCCCCTTGAGAACAGCAACAGATGCCCTTCTCTGGGAACCCTCTGTGAATGATATTAGGAGGGTGTGTACCCGGAGGAGGGCCTTCTCTGCGGTGGCGCCCCACCTATGGAATGCGCTCCCCAGAGAGGTCTGCCTGGCGCCATCGTTATTTGTTTTTCGGCGCCAGGCTAAGACCTTTTAATTTAAAACTTATTTAAAGTGTTAATTTATTGGTTATTTGTAGGATTTTAAATTTTTTAAGCTGAGATGCACCGGGTTTTAATATTTTTATTGTATAATTTTGTTCTTGTTGTGAGCCGCCCCAAGGCTTTGTTGTGATGGGGGCGGCATAAAAATGTTTTAAATACATAAATAAATAAACTTGACCAGTACATGCATAGACTGTGCTTGCTAATTACACGTGAGCTTGTGCTAGTCTAGACCGTACAAACTGGTGTTTTCCTGAGAAAACCATGGACTGAAATATATTTCTCATAAACCTCTAATGTCAACAAAGCCCCTGATTGGAACTGAATTGTGTCACATTTACCAAGTATATGTACCACACAGCCAGAAATGGATTAATAGATTTGTACTGTATTTGTAACATTATTTCCCCCTCCTACAATTCCTCCCCCACTCCCCAAATAATTTAATGCAATTCATCTGTCCCCAAGCAAACAGAACATTTAATCCTCATCAGCCTTGGAAAGCAAGTCTGTTCTTCCATCTTTACCACGGAAACTACCACCATTCATTTTATTTGTTTCTGGGTAAATTATTCAGGCCTTATTTACTATAATATTAAATTTTAATTGTGTGATTGCATTTTCTCAAATGTAAACAAACGCGCAGCAGAACAAAACATAGCTTAATTAGGGCAGGTTCAATTGCATAGCAAAAGAGTCATTTCAGAAAGAAGGCATCTCTTTCCCTTTCTGGCTCTTTCGTCCTTGCCTAATGTCGCACTCCAGGCAAACTGCAGCTTCCTCAAACCTACAGGGGCATGAGAACATACGAAAAGTGTTCAGTGTTCAGTGCACATGGTGGCAAAGCAGCTGCCCACAGGATGCCTCCAGCAGGATGGGTGCGAGGCCTCCTCTGCCCAGCTGCTCAGCAACGGGCGCCTGCAGGCAGGCAACTTCTGGGGAAGGAGGTAGCCCAATGCCAGGAAGCCTAGTAGCCACAGATAGCTTCCTCCCTCATGAATCGGTCCATTCCCTTTAGGACAAGTGCCAGGTCCTCCAAAAAGAAACCAAATGCATCAATACAAGATGGGGAGGACATGGCTCAACAGAAATGAAAAAGAAAACGACCTTGGAGTGATAGTGGACAATAGGCTAAACATGAGCCAACAATGTCATGCAGCCACCAAAAGGACAAATGGCATTTTGGGATGCATTAACAGAAGTATTACTTCCAAATCTGGAGAACTAGTAGTTCCTCTATACTCCTCACTAGTCAGACCACATCTGGAATACTGTGTCCAGTTCTGGGCACTGAGATTTAAGAAAGATGCAGAAAAAGTAGAAAGGGTCTGGAGAAGGGCAACCAAAATGAGCAATGGTTTGAAAACATTGCTGTATGGGGAGAGACTGGAAGAACTGGGCGTGTTCAAGCCTTGAGAAGAGAAACCTAAGAGAGGACATGATGTCACTCTAGAAGTACCTCAAAGGCTTTCACAAAGAGGAAGGTCAAGATCTCTTATCACAGACACTAGAGTGCAGGATATGGAATAGTCAAGTCAAGTTGCAACAACCAAGATCAGGAACAGCTTCCTCACTGTTAGAGCAATACAGTAGTGGAACCAGCTGCCTGGAGAGGTGGGGGGCTCTCCCACACTGGAGGCATTCAAAAAAAAGCTGGACAGCCATCTGAGTGGAATGGTGTAACGTGGTGTCCTACAACAGCACTGGTTGGACCTGATGGCCTTCATGGCCCCTTCCAGCTCTACTATTCTGTGATTCTATGAAACCCATCCAGATTGGTGGCCATCAACACTTCCTGCAAGCAAATTTCATGGTTTAGCTCACACTGTGTGAAGAAGGACTTCCTTTGTTCTGTTTGAAACCTCCCACCAATCAGCTTCATGGGATGACCCCAGATTCAAGTGTTCTGGGAAAGAAAATGTCCCTTCTGTACTTTCTCCACGCCACGCAATATTTCAAACACTTCCCTCCTGTCTCCTTGACTCGCCCTTTTTCTAAGCCGAACAGTCCCAGTTGTCATAGCTGCGTCTCTTAGGAAAGCTGCTCAGCCCCCTGATAATATTTGCTGCCCTTCTGCACTATTTCCAACTCAGCAATGTCCCTTTTCAGGTAAGGCAACCAGAACCGAACACAATATTCTAACTGTTTACTTTCATTTAATAGAAATCTCCGAGGGGGGCTGGAGTGGCAGTGACATGCAGGTACACTTGGGAGAGGGGAGGGGAACCTGCCGCAGCCGACCGACTGGGAGCAGGCTGCGGCAGCTGGTGAGCAAAAGTGAGGAAAAGGTTGGGATTTTGCTTCCGAGGGCTGCTGGAATGCCTGGTGAAGCATGGGACATGGGAACAGTACTGCCCAAGTAACCATGGGATTCTCTGCTGAGTAATTTTAAGCAAAATCCACATGCCATGGAAACAGCAGAGGGTGTTTTGCCATATTGTGTGAATCCAACCATGGTGAGCTATTCTATCATACAATGGCTGGTTCTGCCCAATATGACTAGCAACCTTGCTTGGTGTTTTTTTTAAAACCTTTATCTACCGAACAAATAATCAAATGGTTCCTACTTTGTTTGTTTGTTTATTTAAAGTTTTTATATGCCATCCCCTTGCTATATAGCCTCAGGACCGCTCACAGAAATAAATAAATATAATACAAATAACAATTACAATTAAAACTCGGAAACACCCTGGCTGCACAATTAAAACCTATAAATATTAAACATTGTTAAAATATTGTTTAAATAAAAAGGTCTTGGCCTGGTGCCGAAAAACAAATAATGATGGCACCAGGCGGACCTCTCTGGGGAGCGCATTCCATAGATGGGACGCCACCGCAGAGAAGACCCTCCTCTGGGTACTTAGTCTCCTAATGTCTTTCACAGAGGGTTCCCGGAGGAGGGCTTCTGTTGCCGATCTCAGGGGGCTGGAGGGCAAATATGAACGCAGGCGTTCCTTTAGGTATCCAGGTCCCAAGCCGTTAAGGACTTTATAGGTGATTACCAACACCTTGAATTGAGCCCGGACTTTGATGGGGAGCCAGTGAAGCTGGAAGAGGACAGGGGTTATGTGAGAATAACGCCCAGTCCCCGTCAACAACCTGGCTGCTCTGTTTTGCACCATCTGAAGTATCCAGACTGTCTTCAAGGGCAGCCCCACGTAGAGCGCATTACAGAAATCCAACCGGGAAGTAACCAATGCATGCATCACTGTCGCTAGGCAGTCATCCTCCAGGTAGGGACGCAGCTGATGGATTAGCCGAAGCTGATGGAAAGCCCTCCTCACCACCGCCGACATGATCATTTCCATCTTTCCCACTCAGTCCTCCTCCTCTGCGCCTGAAATTGAAGCTCGCACTACACTGCTCCCTGCAGCTGTTGTCTGCCTCCTCATCAGTTGTTCACACATCTGGTACTAGACACAGAAGGACAGAGGAGGCTAGATGGCCACAGGATGTCCCTTTCCGAGGGACTCTGCTGTAGCTGCGCACCAGGCCCATGGAGAACGGGACCTTCAGGCAGTGTGACAAACCATGATGACTCTGCGGTGCTCACCTTGGTTCCATGAGATCAGGCAAAACAGCCCTGCAAGGTTGGCTACCCTTGTCCAGTCTGAGTTTAACAAGGAGGTGAAGGAGACTATTTGATGTTCACCTGCAGCAGACAGTCAAAGAACACACATTTGCCCGTGGAAGGCAGGCACGGACCCCCCGCAGATGGCAAAAAAGAGATGGCCAAGGACATCTAGGGCACTTGGCCACCCGTCAAATAATTTGCATGGGCCTGAGGAACAAGAAGAACCTTTCTGTTCCCACCAAAAAAAAAGACTGCAAGAACCAGAGAATTTGTGAACAGGGTAGATAAATGCTGAATGCAGACCTGCACCCAGCCTGAAACGGGGAATACTTGCACGGTCCCTGCATATGCAAGGGACCGCTGCCAAGACCCCCCTGTGCATGACGGCTAACCAGTAGGACCCTGGGACCCCTTCTCCAGTCCCCTTAGTTTCTCTCTGTCTATAAGGCTCCAGTGCAGAAAGTCCTCTCCCTCCGTAGAAACATGCAATAGGCTGGAGAGGCAGCAGGACTGTTTGTTCCCAAGCAGCATCGGGTGAAGCATTTGACCCTACAGTATATTACCTTCAAAATAAACCCTCCTTCTGCTTCTGTGTGTGTTGTGTGTCTGTGTCCATTCCATGTAAGGGTGGAGAACACCTTAGACTCCAGCAGTGTGCATTGGACCCCAGCAAAAGAAATTCTTGAGGGATCTGGGAAGGCAAGGCCCAATTTTGGGGTGCATTTCCTCCCAAGATTACCAGATCTAACACACCTGCCCACCTTTTCCTTTCCCCTCCATCTTCTTTTCTCTGCCTCTCACTTCATTCCCCTCAGGGCCCCATGTGAGAAGGGACAGATTACTCTTGCTACATGGCTGTACCAATTACTTTCTGATTAGTGGCATGGGAGGAAGGGGGAAAGAGACTCTTTCTTCCCCCAGCTGCTGCTCCCCTGACTGTAGGTAACAGGTGTTTGGGAATGATCTCTGGGGGATGTGAGCTTCAGCTAACGGGTAACATCAGCAGGCAATCAATCGATCAATCAATCAATCAATGTAACTGGAGCAAATAAGCCTCCCTCTCCACTGATTCTCACCTCCAAATTGTGCCCTCCCACACCCAACCTTTTTAGCTGTACTGCTCTCCAGACCATTTCTTACCAAATCTCTACCTAGGCCCTAAGCAGCAGTGGGTTTACTGGCCAATTTTACACTCAACAGCATCCTTCTTTCTTATTCACATAGTTTACATCCTCCGTTAATCACTTTTATGATTTCACAAATTAGCCTTTCCTCGCTCTCTCTGCCCTACCTTTTCCCTATATTGTTGGCAGTAATTTGCTTTCAGCTCCAGCCTTTTGCCCCTGCATCTTTTCCCGGCCATCTGGAATCCTGTTAATAAAACTGGGAGGTGAACCTTTCTGGTAGTTAGCTTATTAGACTTGACCACAAAATCTTACTTGCCTCCAGCTACAAAGCCTCTAGTGTCTACAATTTTCTTTGCCGCCTCTCAGGTGCAAGGGGGGAAATGGGTGTTTAGAAGAACGTCAACATTTTTTAAAGGGTATCCTCAAACTGAATCTTTCTCTGCAAAGCTCATAAGCAACAATAATTGGGTGGTTGCCTGGGTGGGAAACAGGGTAAGCCGAACATTTGTGCTGAAAGAGAAAAAGAAATTGCAAGGGCAGATTAATTGAAACAGAATTAGGCCCAGCTAGAGGTGTGTGTAGGAAGCTGGGAATCCCATTCTATTTAACCCTGTGGGATTCCATGGCATTTCTATTAGGTAAGCAGTGGTGGTCTGTAGAAGATTTTTTTCAGATCCTGGGGTGGGGGGGGGAGTTTTCACACACACACACACACACAAATTCTGACTTTTGCACATATTTACAATATGTGCAATTGTGTGTGTGTGTGTGAGAGAGAGAAACATAGAAAACAGAAACTGAGCAAGTCAGAAGGGATCTCCCAGGCCATCTAGTCTGACCCCTGGCTCCAGCCACCTCTGCCCATGACAGGCCTACCATGTGCAAGTCTAGACTATCCTCGGGTACCCTCACCAATGGGGCTTCAACCACCTCCCATGGAAGCCCATTCCATATCTCTGGGGCCCTAGCTGTCAAGAAGTACTTCCTGGCATCCAAATTGCATCTTGGTTTCTTGAGCTTGAATGAGAGAGAGAGACTGAGAGAGAGTTGTGGGAGGGAGGAGAAATTTTGAAATTTGTGCAGAAGTGTCATAACTTTTCATTTAAAAAAGGTGATTTTATACCAAGCAATGCATATAGCCACCTACGAAGGGCTCAGCAGTTGTAGAAAGCCTATACATATGTATATAAATAAATATGATCAGAAATCCACATGTCTGCTGTGCAGCCCCTTCGGAAGCATATTCGCTCCACTTCATTTGGTGCAACATATTCTGTACTCCAAGTCAGCACTTCCCCACTGAAGACAGCCAGTGTGGTGTAGTGGTTAAGAGTGCTAGACCGGGAAACTGGGTGATCTGGGTTCTAGTCCCCACTCAGCAATGGAACTCACCGGATGACTTTGGGCCAGTCCCAAATTTTCAGCCCAACCGACCACACCAGTCTGTTGTGAAGATAAGGTTGGGAGGAGAAGGAAAAATATGTAAGCCAACGCATGTTCCTTGAAAGGGAAACAGGTGGGATAGAAATATAATGAATAAAAGAGGTGAAGGAGAATGGTCTCTGAGAAGTACAGATCTATGTCTCTGCTTAATGTGTGGAGAGGATGAAATGGACAAGGATTTGGACAAGAGGGGGCTCTTTGTTGTTGTTGCTGTTATGCATATTTATACTGCCAAATTCACTGGAGAAGACACTGATGCTGGCAACAATTGACAGCAAAAGGAGAAGGGGATGGCAGAGGATGAGGCGGCTGGATGGGGTCACTGGGGTGGTGAGTGTGGGCTTGGGTGGACTCCAAAGAATGGTGGAGGACAGGAGATCCTGGAGGAATGTTGTCCATGGGGTCATGATGGCTCAGACACAACTTTGTGACGAAACTAAAACTATACCACCCAATAGCTGAAGCTCTCTGGGCAGTCCACAGCAGCAGATAAAATGCAATAAACATACCACACGAAGTACAAAGTAACCATGGAAAATAATAAAGATATGATACAGATTTTTAAAAATTCAAACCCATTTTAAAATATAGCAACTTAAGTCACAAGCCAAGTCAAAACAGTTGACTTAACACCCCGATAAAATAGAAAATTAATTTAATGCCTTGTTGTAGAGAAGAGTCTTAACCTGGCACCAAGAGGATAACAAAACCGGAGTCTGATGGGCCTCAGTGGGAGTATGCTCCATAACTGGGGAGCTCCTCCCTTGAGATCAGCAATGGATGCCCTTCTTCAGGAGCCCTCTGTGAATGATATTAGGAAGGTGAGTACCCGGAGGAGGGCTTTCTCTGTGGTGGCGCCCCACCTATGGAATGCGCTCCCCAAAGAGGTCCGCCTGGCACCGTTGTTATTTGTTTTTCCGCACCAGGCTAAGACCTTTTTATTTAAAACTTATTTTAATTGTTAAATTATTTGTATTTATAGGATTTTAAATTTTTAGCCGAGATGCACCGGCGGTTTTTAAATAAATTTTTTATTGTTATATTGTTATTTATTTATGTATTTTGTTTCTGTTGTGAGCCGTCCCGAGGCTTCGTTGTGATGAGGGCAGCATAAAATGTTTTAAATAAATAAATAAACATTAAGAAGGCCCTTCTCCATGTTCCCACCAGCAGACAATCCCTTGGCGGTGGCAGCGGGAGGCAGGCCACAGGTCTTGATCGCAGTGTCCGGAGAGATTGCGGTCAGGTGAGGTGTTCCATCAAGGACTGTGGTCCCAAGCAGTGTGGGGCTTCGCAGATTAAGAACAGCACATTGATTTGGGCTCAGAAGCATATAGGCAGCCAATGCAGGTGGGCCAGAATTGGTGTTGTGTGCCTGGAACTTCTGGTCCCAGATAGTAATCTAGCCACTGCATTTCACACAAGCTGAAGCTTCCCAGCAGTCTTCAAGGGAAGCCCCACAGAGAGGGCATTGCAGTGGTCTAGCCTAGAGGTTACCAGAGTGCAAAAGAGCAGAAAAACAGAGCTCCATTGACAACATAGAAACATAGAAAGAGAGCGAGTCAGGAGGGGCCTCCCGGGCCATCTCGTCTGATCCCCAGCTCCAGCCGGCTCTGCTCATGACATGCCTACCATGTGCATGTCCAGCCTGTCCTTGAACAACCAACACACAGCAGAATTCCAAAAGTCACCACTCAGAGGTTTCGTGCAGATGTCATATAGCACAGTGGGCAAGACCGACTCGCACTGGAAAGCCCAAGGGGCATTGCAGTATCCCCCAAGCACCATCTTCTGGAGCTGCGCATCCAAGTAAGACCAGAACCACTGCAGTCCAGCAGCCTCTACTCCCAACTCAACCAGCTGTCCAGGAAGCTTCCAAGGTTAATGGTATTGGCAGCCTCTGGAAGATTTGGTGGTGCACCTCTGGGGAGCTACCCAGCGGACTGCTGACCTACAGTTATGCACACTCACAAAGATCACCACCTTAAAAAAGTTTAAAGATGTGATGGCCCCATTTGCTCAGATCTCAAGATCCTCACCACCCCAACATTGTACCTATTGCTGATGCTTAATTAATAAATAAATAAATAAATAAATTTAAAGCTTTTATATACCATCCCATTACTGATGTCTCGGGATGGTTTCCAACAAGCACAATAAAATAAGGTAAAGAACGGTACGGCATCCAGTGATAAATATAAAAACCACAATTAAGACCAATTAACAATTAAAATAATGGGAGAACAAAAGGGTTTTCACCTGGCACTGAAAAGAAAGAAGCGTTGGTGCCAGATGAACCTCCCTGGGGAGCATGTTCCACAGTTGGGGTGCCACCACAGAGAAGGCCTCCTCTGGGTAGCCATCCTCCTGATCTCTTTCAAGGAGGGCTCCCAAAGAAGGACCTCCACCTCACATTCAGAACAACACCCTGGAATCTGCCCACTGGCTCGACTGGATACCAAGGTGATGTGTGGGGGAATGGACCCAAAGCCGCAGGGCCAACCTGGACAAACCCCTCAAGTTCAGCCTTGAGCATGTTCAGCCTTGAGAAGAAAAGGCTGAGCGGGGACATGATGTCCCTCTAGAAGTACCTCAAAGGCCGTCACAAAAAGGAAGGTCAAGATCTCTTCCTGCTGATGCCAGAGGGCAGAACACAGAATAATCAAGTCAAGTTGCAACAACCCAGATTCAGGCTGGACACTGGGAAAAGCTTCCTCACTGTCAGAGCAATGCAGCAGTGGAACCAGCTGCCTGGAGAGGTGGGGGGCTCTCCCACACTGGGGGCATTCAAGGGGAAACTGGACAGCCCTCTGAGCGGGATGATTTAATATGGTGTCCTGCACTAGCAGGGGGTTGGACTCGGCCTTCATGGCCCCTTCCAACTCTACTATGATTCTAAGTATTTACCCTCCAAGTGGAATTCCCAGCCCTCCTTCAGGAGTGAGGTACTGATTACTTACATCTGAGCATCTCTCTCCACATCCTCCGGGCTTCACACAACATGCTCATTCAGGACAACTTTAAAGCACCTGCCAAAAGATGCACACACAAATTGCCATCTGCAGAACCCAGTGGTAATTCTGTAATTTGGCACTGAAGGAGTCCTTCCTAATGTAAGCACTCTTCCTTTATGGGAGTGATTTTGGATGGATTCCTGCACAGGAATTAGGGTTGCTAACTTGTTTTTGACAGAGATCTGGGACCTTTCCCTGCTGCCTGTCAGGGAAAATAGTAGCAGGTGTGTGCTCTCCTGGCACCAGTTCCCTCTAATATCTCCCCCCATGGACAGCTGTTAAAGGAACAGGAGGGAGGAAGGCCTGAAGCCAATGTTCCTTTACATCTGATTTGTTCAAAATTACTCTAGAGGAGGCCCAAGGGGGTGCAGTGGCTCTCAACCCACAGTGCAGAGGACACAGTGTGAGTTTTCCTTATCGAAGCCTGGAAAAGCCAGAAGAACGTGCGTCGCGTTGCCCCATTCTTGCTCTCCCACGAAACACATTGACTGGATAGCCCTTGGTTAAAAAAAGCCCAAGGTTAAGGAGGGGGACCTTCCCATTCCTCGACCCCCTGCCCGAGCATTTGGAGAAATGAAGGCAAGAGATGCTGCTTCTGGATCCACATTGCCTGACTTTCTGAAGCAGATTTGGGAAAGAAGCTTCACACGCTGTCCACCTTGGAGGGAAACCTTCTTTGCCTTGGGAAGTGCAGAAATGGTTCAAAAGGAACTGATTCAGCTCCGAATTTGGGCTTCGGCTGATTGGCTGCACCATCTGTCCATCTATCTGTCTACTTATCACATGTCCCTGCTTGCCGTGAGGAGCCCTTTCCCCATTTCTCAGTTAGGTCTGTGCCAAACCATGGGTCGTTTTTGCTTGGCAGTGCAAATTCTCAATGAGGTGCAGGGGTGGGTTGCCTTGAGCTGCTAACCGCAGCCCCTGAACTGGAGATTCCAGGGGCAGCGACAGCTCCATCTGTATGCAGAGCACACCCTCCACCGGGCCCTCTGTCGTTGTAAACCAAAGGTGCTTTCCTGTTCCGAGCGGCAGCTACACCTGTCTGGAATTCCTCTGCTGTTCTCGTCCAATGCTGCCAATGTTTATGACCAGTTCTGTATCGCCTCGGGGGCCTCCGTGTCCTGCCGAGCCAGGTGTGCTTCACAATGGTAAGCTAATGGACTTGAGTTGTCTGGGGATGCACTGATATTCCCCTTCACTATTGATATGCAGTGCATTCCTGACCTAGAAAATTAGACCTGAATTTCAATGAAAACCGTAGCCTGGCTCCTGGCAAATGAAGCAGAATAAATCAAGTGAACCGCTGGTAGCTGTTTACTGAAAATGTCAGGGCGCCTTTGCAAGTTGCACTCAAAGTGCCTTTTTCGTCTCTTTTGCGTTAGTGGTGCGCATGTGTGAATAATTGCTCTGTAGTTTAGCATACAGGAATCTAGTTTTCCAACTGACAAAGTGCCGTGCAGGAAGGCAGATTGACGTTCACCTTACAGCGGTCCAGGCCAGTGCTGTGGCATCCGCGGCCAGAAGCACTTGATCGAGACATATATGAATATTTCAGGACTCTTTAAAGGCAGGACTCACTCAATTCGCATCTTCTGGGCCCTTTGCGGACACGGATGTAACTGGCAGCCAAAGTCCGGGCATTGCCAAACTTGCCAGGCGTTGAGAGGTGCAACAAGAGTAAATGAGCACGTGCATCTCTGAAAAATGCACATGAATAGGCTTGAATCGATGGGAGGACAATGTGGAGAATTCAAGGATGCGCACAACTGGGGTGCACATTTAAGAAAATGCACACCAAACACGCAATTTGATCCTTTCCCATGCTTGGAGGTTACTCAGAGAAACACAGAAACAGAGCAAAGGGGCCTCCCAGGGTCAGAAGGGGCCTCTCAGGCCATCTAGTCTGACCCCCGGCTCCAGCTGTTTCTGCTCATGACATGCCTACCATGTGCATGTCCAGCCTATCCTTGAACACCCTCACCAATGCAGCTTCAACCACCTCCTGTGGAAGCCCATTCCACACCCTTGGTGTCCTAACCGCTGGTTTCCAAATTGAGCCTTGGTTCCCTGAGCTTTGCTCCATTGGAACATGCCCCACCCTCTTCTGCAGGGCAAAACTGGTCTTTACCCACCTCCATGTGGCACCCCATCACGTCCCATAGGTCGCCAACAGATCCCCTCGGAGTCTCCTCCAGGCTGAAGAGACCCAGTTCCCTCAGATGCCTCATATGGTTTCTCCTGCAATCCAGCCACCATCCTTGTGGCCCTTCGCTGTACTGATTCTAAGCTGGCTATATCCATCCTGTAATGCGGAGCCCAGAACTGAACACAATACTCCAGTTGCGGGTGCACCAGAGTCGCATAGCATGGCAGTAATCCTTCTTTCGATCTAGAAGCCACCAAGGGAATGAGTCCCACCCTCCTCTGCAGGGGAAAATGGGTCTTGACCTCTGTGTGACACCCCCTCATGTCCCTATATGTCACCTCAAAACTCAGCAACAGAAGCTCAGCTAAAAAGTATCCCAGACATAAGAAAAGGAGCCCCAAGGAGGGACGTGTAAGGAACCTGGAGGGTGCGAGTCTGCCAGACTCCCTGGGACCCGGTTCTCAGACGCCATTCTGCTGAGTCTGAGTGCCTGGCGAATGCCCTGTCGGGTTCATGCCGGGAACTGAGCTGGACATGCTGTGCAAGCCCTTCCAGCATCTGTGCCCAATGCATCCACCAGCTTCTGCACTGGACGACAAGGAAGGCTGGTCCCTGGTTCTGCCGGGGCTGGCATCCCACGTGATTGCCAGGGGTCTTTCTCCTCCGCATCCTCACCAGGATGCAGCTTGAGGGCTGCAAGCCTTTGCAGGCATTGTCTCAACTTCCCTCACCAAGGACTGAGCAGAGTATGAGAGGAAGGAAGCAGATGCAAGAGGAAGACATTGCAAGAGGGACAAGGTCTGCCGCTTGGGAGTGCTCCTCGACCCAGAGCTGTCGTTAGAAGCTCAGGTGACAGCGATGGCGAGGAGCGCTTTCCTCCAGCTCTGGCTGATCCATCAGCTGTGTCTCTACCTGGAGAACAACTGCCTGGCGACAGTGACACATGCATTGGTAACTTCCCGATTAGACTTCTGTAATGCGCTCTACGTGGGGCTGCCCTTGAAGACAGTCCGGATACTTCAATTGGTTCAAAATAGAGCTGCCAGGTTGCTGACGGGGACTGGGTGTTGTTCTCATATAACCCCAGTCCTCCGTCAGCTTCACTGGCTTCCCATTGTAGTCCAGGCCCAATTCAAGGTGCTGGTTATCACCTATAAAGCCCTTAATGGCTTGGGACCTGGTTATCCAAAGGAGTGCCTGTGTCCATATTTGCCCTCCCGCCCCTTGAGATCAGTGACAGAGGCCCTTCTCAGGAACCCTCCATGAAGGACATTAGGAGGGTGAGTACCCGGAGGAGGGCCTTCTCTGTGGTGGCGCCCCATCTATGGAATCTGCTCCCCAGAGAGGTCCTCCTGGCGCCGTCGTTATTTGTTTTTCGGCACCAGGCCAAGACCTTTTTATTTAAACAATATTTTAATAATAGCTAATTTTATTTATTGATTTTATATTTATGCTGGGATGTCTCCAGATTTTTAATGTATTTGTATAGTTATTTATTTGTAATGGAAGCCGCCCCAAGGCTTTTGCAAATGCGGCGGCATATAAGTGTTCCAAATAAATAAATAAATAATAAATAAATAAGAGGTTCATCCCAACCCTAGCACCAAGAGTTTACCAGTTTAGGTAGGAAGCAAGGTGGAGGAAGCTATTATCTTGTTTCCCCCAAAATAAAAATTATATTAATTTTTGGTCCAAAAGACACATTCGGGCTTATTTTCAGGTGAAGTCTTATTTTTTCTTATGAAAGCTGTAAGATTCTTGCCCTGAGAGTCCTCCACGATTCCTTTCTCATACTCAACGGAATAGGTCTTTCTTTTTGCATTGATCTTGTCTGGGGGTCCAAATATTATTCTCTTTAAATCTACCGTTAAATCAAGGGTTAATTGAAGACTTATGAGACAGGAGTGGCAGCACACGAGTACATTGAGTACGTTCATTACAACACACGACGTATTGAATTATGAAACGCGTCCATTCATTATCAAGTGCGCATGTTCTTGCGTTGTGTCTGTACTCCGATCGGTCATTCGGCAGTAAATCTCAAGTTCATCTGTTTACATAGGCATTTACCTCTCATCCAAAGGTTCCCTCTTGGGAATTTACAAATTCTTAATTATAGTTTATATTATCATTTACATAATAATGTCAATAATATTATTTATTCATATTATATATTAATATTATTGTATAATTCAATATGTCATGTGTTGCAACGGATGTACTAAATGCATCCATCTGGCTGACAGTCTTAACTGGGGCTTATATTTTGGGTTGGGCTTGTATTACAAGCATCCTGAAAAATCATGCTAGGGCTTATTTTCTGGTTAGGGCTTATTTTCGGGAAAATATGATAGAAAGAAGAAAGCTTCCTTTAGACAGTGCTTCCCAAGCTTTTCTTTGCCTTGCACACAGAGAAAATGTTTGATTTATGCTCGCATCCCATACACAAGTAATACCACATTTGAAGATGAAGTCAAATTTCTAATTGTTGACCTATCCATTGAACCACATGCAGTAGTGAGAGTGAACAAACTGAACTGAAAAAAATAAGCTTTTAATTCACTGCATAACAATCAAATATAAATTGAGCAATTCGAAAAAAATTGTAAACAGTAAAATCAATCCTGATTGTGAACATAAAATCCAATGACTTCTTTGTTCCTACTTCTCATTCACGATTTTGTTAAAATATGCAACTTGCTTGCTGATCGCGATCTGCTAGTCTGCCTGAGGAGATCCTCAGATTCTGTCTTGATTGACAAAAGAGAAGTGAATCCAAATGCAAACCAAATGTCTTTATTTATTTATTTATTTAAAATGTTTCTAGGCCATCCCATTACCAAAGTCTCGGGACGGTTTAACAATCCAAAATGTACAAAATTCAAATCACAGCGTCCTAAAATTCAACTAATAATAAATACCCAATTAAAACAGTCAGGTCTTAAAACATTGGGAAAATGAAAAGGTTTTAGCCTGGCGCCAAAAAGAAGAAAGTGATGGCGCCAGGCGAACCTATCAGGGGAGCAAATTCCAGAATCAGGGTGCCACTGCAGAGAAGGCCCTTCTCCAGGTAGTCACCCTCCTAGTCTCCTTCAGGGAGGGCACCCAGAGAAGAGCGTCTGCCCCAGATCTTAAGGTCTGGGCAGGCACATACGCAAGGAGACGCTCCTTCAGGCAACCAGGCCCTGAGCCTTTTAGGGCTTTATGGGTCATCTCCAGCACCTAAATTGGGCCTGGGCTTTAACTGATAGCCAGCGTAGGTGGAAAAGGACTGGTTTTATATGCTCATACCTACCAGTCCCTTTGATTGGGATAACTTTTGATGACGATGTGGTTTCCCAGTTTTGGCCAATTGTGATGCAGCCTTCCTCTTTGTCCCACCCCCTGAAATGGCATTTCACACTCCCTGGGTGTGTGAGCCCCCCAGATAGGGAACCCATGTTTGGAAAATGGAAGTCTTGCTCAAATGAGCAAAAGAAGAGTTACCTCTGCTTGCACAAAGGAGATGCAAGCAGACAACAAACGATGAGGTGGGAGAAGCTTTTGAGGAACGTATCACTAGAACGTCAAGGACAACAATAAAAAATTCTTTAAATATATCAGAAGCAGGAAACCAGCTTGGGGAGGCTGTTGCTTGATGGGATGAATAGATATCAAGAAACACTAAACTAGGAGCTAAAGAATTCCAATATGAAATTGCTGATCTTCTAACCGAAGTATGCATATGTTCCAAAGTTCAGCCTCTGGACCAGAGAACTGGAAAATGGCCAATGCAACACCTTTTATTTTATTTTATTTTATTTTATTATATTTTATTTTATTTTTAAAGAAAGCCAGTGGGGATCCAGGAAATTATGGTTGGTTAGTTTAACATCTGTTCTGGGTAAATTGGTTGAAAGCATTATCAAAGAGAGAATTAATAAGCATATACAAGGGCAAACCCTGCTGAGAAAGAAGTAACGTGGCTTCAGCAAAGGTAAGTCCTGTTTTAGTAACCTTTTCGAGATAATTGAGAGTAGAGATGTGTAAGCAAAACAATGTTGTTTTGCTGGTGATCTGTGGAAAAAAAATGTTTGGTAGTTTTTGCTCTACCATCTGCCAATTTGCAAACTCAGAATTTGTGGCTATGCCTACATACAAAATTTTGCTCTTGAAAATGTGAAAATCAGCCAAGAATGCACAAATTTCCCCATTTGTGCTTCAGTATAAGATGATCTGCAGAAAGATCAAGCCAGTCCGTCTTAGAGGAGATCAACCCTGACTGCTCTTTAGAAGGCCAGATGCTGAAGAAGAAGCTCAAATGCTTTGGCCACCTAATAAGAAGGGAGGACTCCCTGGAGAAGAACCTAATGCTGGGAACAATTGACGGCAAAAGGAGGGGACGGCAGAGGATGGGGTGGCTGGATGGAGTCACAGAAGTAGTCAGTGTGAGCTTAAGTGGACTCCAGGTGATGGTGGAGGACAGGAAGGCCTGGAGGAATGTTGTCCATGGGGTCGTGATGGGTTGGACACGACTTTGTGACTAACAACGACAAGGTATGGCTGTGAGAGATGGACCATAAGGAAGGCTGAGTGCCGAAGAATTGAGGCCTTTGGTGCTGGAGAAGACTCCTGCGAGTCCCTTGGGCTGCAAGGTGATCAAATCAGTCAGTATTAGAGATCAACCCTGATTGCCCTTTAGAAGGCCAGATACTGAAGATGAAACTCAAATACTTTGGCCACCCGAAGAGAAGGAAGGATTCTCTGGAAAAGAGCCTAATGCTGGGAACAATTGACAGCAAAAGAAGAAGGGGACGGCAGAGGATGAGGTGGCTGGATGGGGTCACTGGGGCAGTTGGCGTGAGTTTCGGTGGGCTCCAAGGGATGGTGGAGGACAGGAGAACCTGGAGGAATGTTGTCCATGGGATCATGATGGGTCAGGTATGACTTTGTGACTAAACAACGAATAAGATGATCACACATTTTTAATTGGTGATTTTGACTTTGTATATTTTTCTGCATCTACATTTGGACAGAAGCACACAATTTTTTTTAAAAAAGTATGTAAAGCTGCAGAATCTGTATGACTTAGGAAAGATAGTAGGACTCTGGAATCCAGAGAGAGGTCTTAGAGACAACCAGGTGCATTTGAGTCTGCTATGGATTTCTCTAAATTCATATCTGGCATGCCAATAAACGTTGACATTGTTTACTTGGACTTCCAAAGTGCTTTCGACAAAGTCCCTCACCAAGGACTGCTGAGCAAACCTAGCAGTCAAGGAATAAACAAAGGTTTTTTATGGACCAGTAAGCAGAAACTATAGATAAATGGCAAATTTTCTCCATGGAGGATGCCTTTAAAAGTGGAATGGAGGCATTTGTGGATAACAAGGGTGGAAACGGCCACTGGTCCTCCTGGCCCGTGTGCTGGCCCTCGGTATCAATGGCAGTATGTCTGTGCGAAGCAGCTTGTGCAGAACATGGGTGTGCTGGTGCTTTTGCACTTGTGGGTTTCCTGTGGACCAGTGTTTATGCCCATGTGTGAATAATGACATGCTGGATTACATGGACCTTGGTCTGAGCCACGTTGGCTCTTATTTAATTCTTGCACTGTCCAGGCAAAAGCCGTCCTCAGATGGCTTTCAGATAAATAAACGAACAAATAATTGCAGGTATCCAACAACAGAAAGGATCATTCAAGAGGAAAATGCAACTTGACATGACAACTTGGCCTCTTTCATCCACCCTTTATTGCGTCCTGTCTGGTCAGGGCCATTTCCACCAAATGTGGCACAGTGGCATGCCTTCTGAAGTCCGTCACCTCCAAAAGGGAAATCTTGTGACTTCCGTTTATACATACATACCAGCCGCTCATTTGCAAAGGAAAAGAAAGCTAAGAGTAAAATAAGCTGAAAATAAAATAATAATCATTCCACAGGGGGAAAAAAGAAAGAAAAACAAACCCCAAAACAAACCCAAACCACCCATCTGGAGAGTTTAATTGCCATAGCTTAGCAACATCTGCTATGGTTGTTTTTATATGTTTGTATTTTAAAGAAAAGAAACAGAGCTGCTTAAATTTCAGCAGTGTGTCAGCAATCTGGACAGATTCACCTTGCGGCCCGCCTTCAGAAATGAAGCATGCATCTTCCTTGGTCTGGAAAACTTCCGTCAAGTATCAACAGACAGCGTCCTTTACATCCTACATTCCTATTACAAACAAGTCTTCATTTTACGTGCCATCGAAAACAATGCTGGAAATCTGTCCGCCTCTCTGATTACAGAGCAAGCAAATTGGCTCATGTCCTTTCAAAAGGGAAAAGCAATCAAGGGGTGCAATTTGGCCCTTCCCACTTTTAATTCTTCTTCGCTTCTGTCTTGTACTGCCACAGAAACAAAGCACCCTAAGAATCAGCAAGTGGCTTCCCTCTTCTCTTTTGTAGTCCTTCTAAGATGCAGTCATCCCTTTGGTGAATTTTGGTTCAAGATCTGTTCCCTGGGTGGTGGCATGCTGGATTATGACATGCAGCTTCTAGATCAGGGCTGCAAAAAGAGCAACCTGCCAAGTCATTTCTGGTGGCTCACCAGATCCCGCTCTATCTGTTGCGGTGGTGACCCCGCCTGAGGTTCCCTGTGAGGCAGGATACGCAGAGCAGCACAGCCCTCCTTGCTACCTTGGTAGAGAAGGCAGCTTGGCTCACCTTGCATTTTCCAGCCAGACTGGTACCCAGAACTCTGGAGTTTCCAGGGATTAGAATGGCTGCAACCACGGAAACCAGTTGAAAGCCATGGGGAGATGAGCTGTTGCTACCTCCAGCTCTGCAATGCCTTGACCCTTGCCTGTTCCTGACTCTGCTTTGGGTCCTACCACACCTTTGCCAGGTATCTGTTCTTGCCTGCTTCTGCCTTTGCCTCTGGTTCAGCTAGGCTTCGCCAGTATCTGATCTTTGCTTGTTCTTCACCGCATGATGGTCACTGGACATGCTAGGCTTTCTTAGTATCTTAGTCTCTTGCTGGTTCCTGGCTTTGTCTTTGCTTTTGGTCCCACTATGACTAACTTTTGCCTTTACTATCTTTGCCCCTGGCTTTGTCATGTGTTGCTGGCATCTCACCCTTGCCTCCGCCTGCCTCCACCCCTACTTCATCTCGCCAAGATATCCATCCACCTCCATCCCCCTGGCTCTGGTACTCCAGTTCTGGACAGTACAGAGACATGACGAGCCTATTTTGGGGCTGGGAATCACCAGTTCCCCTGGGCTCAGTCTCCCAATCATGACCCTGTGGCTGCATTCCTGGTGAGAGCACACAGCATTCTCAGGGAGTTGCCAGGAATCAGGCCCCATGTGAGTGCTGAGCAAGGGGTGTCCCTCTTCCACATCACGGACAGAAGCCTCTGTCTGTGCTGCCACACTTGGCAGGGAAAAGGTAGTTGGTGTGACCTTCATTTCCCAAGTGTTGGTGGACCTTCCCTTGGCTTGGCTTATTTTCTGAGGCCAGGGCAAACATAGAGAAAGCCCATGAGGAATGGATCCTGTTGAGTCTCATCCCAACCCTCTTAGAAAGTTGCTGCTTATTTCCAAGAGCTGGGGCTGGGGCTGGGGCTGGTCAGAGAGACCCCAGGGATTTCCTCAGCTATTCTCTTTCATGATCTCCAGCTTCTCATCAGAGGTTGGAGACAAGAGAAGAAATTCGTTTGCTATTTCTCTCAGTAACAAGGGAACTGCATCGATTCTGTTTGTTTGTTTTGGTTTTCATATCCCACTCATTAGCCCAGGGCTCTCAGTATGACTATACAATAAAACCCAATAAAATAGAATAAAGCAATAATCAATCAATTTGAAACGATAATATCAACAATATCAATTTCAACAGTCAATTTAAATGCAGGAACACTAATCATAAAAGCTTCTGTATAATCAATAAAATGCATTCAGAATACACAAGGAACAAAAGTACCAAAACAAAAAGCAATCATGCTAGTACTAGAAAAGAAGCCCCTTCTGGGTTTGTGTTCTTGTGTATGTGCTTCTCTGTGTTCACGCATGTATGAGGACTTCTGAGAGTGGAATGGGGCCCCTCTTTGCATCCCTGCCCCTAGCAATCCTGATGTGGTGCTTTTACCAGTAGGACCTCAAAGACCACACACTCCAGATGTATATGCCCATCCATGTATGTGTAGATACAGCGTGCCCATGTTTCTAGATATCTCCAGCTCAATCCTTAATGGGATGGACCAATTTGGACAGACTGCTGAGGTGAATGAATCAAAGCAGGGCAAGTCTACTATGGACTGAATTTGAAATTGACCCCACTGAAGCATCGTTAGCCTCTGGATTCAGGGAGATGGGGAGAATCAGACAGTGGGTCTTCCCAGCTGGTGCCTTTCTTCCCAAGTTTTCCAGGTGAGGGTGGGGAAGAAATGGAGAGAGAGAGTAAGGGCTTTATTTCTGTGACTGGCAGCTCGAGATCAAAGTGGAAGGTTGACCGTTCAACCCCAATGCTTTGTCGGAAGGACATTGTCTCTAGAAAACAGTTCCAGTATCCACAGACCTTTACTAGTTTTCTCACCTGGGAAGAAGAATGATAAAGGAGGTTCAATAGAGTCCATGAATGGGATCTGGGAGGGGAAACAAATGGATTTTGATTATGAACTGCTTCGTTTGCACCTCCCAGGCAGAACATTGCCTTAAACGCAATCTGTGATCGAAAGTCAAGCTTTTCTCAACCTTCATCTGCACAAAAAAGCCTTCAGCAGCAGCACATACTTTTGAAAAATGTGCACAAACTCCCTTTAATCAGTGGGGAGAGAATATGTGTATATTAAAGACGCACACAGTGGATGCTGGCATTTAGAAAAACATGGACAGGTTTTCAAGCAAAAAGGAAAAGCAAACCCTGCAAGATAACAATCTGATGGACGTGAGACAAAAGATGCCATGGGGTACGCCATGGAGTGTTTTGGTTTTGCTTGTGCCCTTACCCTTGAGCAATGGGTTTGGGCTTTGAAAATATTGAATGTTCAAATGTTCTTCCTCTTCCACATGAGTAATATGCTCCTCTAAACTTGTTGTTGCAAGGGTAAGACTGAGGAGAATTATGTAAGCTGCCTTGAGTTCCTTGGAAGCAAATGGGATAAAATAAAATAAAAATAAAATATTCTTAACCAAAGGATGGAATGGAGTCTGTCAAATATGGCTCTGTTGGAACAGCCTTAAGCTGGTTCAGAGTGAGGGTAAGAAATGTTGGGTTCATTTTGATGGGGAGCCACACTGAGATCCAAGCCACAACTGTTCCACATGACCCTTTGGCATGGCAAAATATGTACAACGGTATTGTTGCATTGCATTTATACCCCACCATTCTTCCTTTTGTGAGGAACCCACCATGTCTTACAAGGTTCTCCTCCTCTCCATTTTATCCTCACAACAGCAGCCCTGTGAAGAAAGTTAGAACCTAGGGAAGGGCCTTCTCTGTGGTGGCACCCTGGTTAAGGAACACGCTGCCCAGAGAGGTGTGCCTGGTGCCAACACTTGATTCTTTTCAGCGCCAGGCCAACCCCTTTTTATTTTCCCAATATTTTGAGGCTTAATTGTTATTTTAATTGGGGTTTCATAGAGGAGGTGAAGGTTTGCTTTCTACTGTAGAACCCTCTTGAAAGTTTTTGTAATAAGACAGGATGGAAAAGCTTTAAATAAATAATAAATAAGTCACCCAGTGAGCTTTGTGGCTGAGTGGGAACTAGAAGGCAGATCTCTCAAATTCCAGTCAAACCTGTGGCTATGCCACACTTTGAGACGTAACAATGGCTTCTGAGTGACTGCATTTCCAAAGGAACTATTCATAGACCGGGAAAAACATTTGTTTCATTCTCTGCGGTTCCTACAGTTCTTGAAGTGTCATCATAACACAGCTGATCTTCAGGCTTTTTCTTCTGTTGTTCTTCACCTTTTCAAGGTTCTTTGCAAACATCCATCAAGAGCTCAGTCGAGAATGGAAAGCGTCACAGACAAGAAACAAAGCAGCACCCTTAGTGAGAGCAAGACAGTCCACTTGTTCTTCCTGCAAATGTTCCCTGTCCTTCAGCTCCAGCAGCCTGGGCTTTCGGTCTTTCATCAGCAACTTTGGTCTTTCTCCCTGGCTGCAGAAATCTGTTTCCAAATCGCCCATACCGTGACACCTTTCTTCTTCCAGCTTCATCCCTCAAACCCCGCTTTCTGAGAAATATGCTTGCCTCTTTTTTCCTAGTCATGGATTGCACTAATCATGCCTCTGGTAGCAGGGCTGGCCCAAGTCATTTTTCTGCCTGAGATGGAGGAGAAGATGGCCACCCTCTTGCTCTTTCCTTGTATTGACACAAACTGGACTGGCAGACAAACTCTGAAGTCCTCCAGAAGCAACATGTAGGTTGGGGTTGGGGCAGGGCAGGTTGTGTGGCATGCGCACCTCTATCTTCAGTTGAGAACAACCTGGGAGATCACGAGGAACAGTTGGGAAACAAGCATCACTGCCCTTCCTCAGTATCTTCTGCCTGAGATAAATGCCTCACTCTTTCTAATGGAAGGCCATCATTTCACGCACAGATAGAAGTTTCAGGTCCTCTTAAAGCATTCCTCAAATGTGACATAAGCATCAAAATTCTGTAATGTTCCTGACCGCAGGTTGGAATTCCTCTCCAACCCACTTCCCTCGACCTTTTCTCCCTTATAGTCCACTGATTCCCCGCTGAAAAGTATCTTTCCAGGAGGGTCCCTTGGTCTCCCCTTGCAAGACCCACCCCCCAACACGTGGCATTGAGTAACCACTCGGGATGCAATTTCCACATTACAGCGAAAGGTGATTTCAGCAACTTTGGGCCTCCAATCCTAAAATGGTGGTCTGTGACCATGGAGCATTATTTGGGGGCACCTTGTGGCTCTTTGCTGAACCACATCACAAAAAATCCAGCTGACAGTTCTCCAGGGATTACTAACCCCCACATGACTGGTATTGTAGTCCCTGGAGGAACAAGGGGAGTTTCATTACTTGGTTCTCTCCAAGTGCTAAGTTCAGCTTGGTGTTGGACATGCACATGGTGGGCATGTCATGAGTGGAGCCGGCTGAAGCCAGGGGTCAGACTAGATGGCCTGGGAGGCCCCTCCTGACTCACCCTGGTCCTGTGTTTCTATGCAGATGCTTCTATGTTTTCAGGAAAGAATGTAAGACTAGGGTCATATGAGGATTTTGGTTTTGCTGACAAAGCATGCTAGCCTCCTTTGCTTGAAGCCGAAATGCCACCATGAGCAACCACCAAAAATGTTCACAAACTGTTGAGCATGTGTTTGTGTTCTATTTCTGGACTTGCTCAGATTCTGAGCAAATTATCTATTTGTACAAACATCTCCCTGCAGACTGAATGTTCTAGTATTTTCTATGGAGGAAAGTTGAGCAAATTAGGAATTTGGAGGAAGTTTGCACAAATTCCACATTTAACTGTTGCTGAATTTGCGCAATGTTGTTGTATCTGCAGAGTAAGTTGTGATCACAAACCTGAACAGGAATTGGGCACTAGATGAGTGGCAAGGTAACTTTCTGAGCATGTTCGTTCGTTCGTTCGTTCGTTCGTTCATTCATTCATATATTCATAGTCCTCCTATAACTACCAAAATGACTTCCTGTTGAAAGTCCCTAATAAAAAAAACCTAGGTGCTTTTGCAGAGCAAAACAGAACATCTATATTCTTCCTGAATTTTTTGTTTTAGGGAAATCCTGGAGGAATTCCTTTCCAGTAGAAAAGAGAAACACAATGGCATCCTTGTTGCCATTCTGGATTTGTAATATGCCCAGGTGTACTTGCACCTTTTGGGTTTCCCACATGACTCCTTAATTTAGCCACTGCTTATCCAGCTTATCACTTCCTTGCATTCTGTTCGGATGTCCTCGTCCCCTTGTCTACCTGCCCCTTGCACCCAGCTCCACTGGGGCTCATAACCTGGCTTGGCTACCAGCCTATGCATTACTCAAGTTCTTTTTTCTTCATGTTCCATAACACTTGGTCCACTGAGCATCCTAGCAACTTCTGATCCTTCAAAAGTACCGAAGTTTGGCTCTGCCTTGATTGTGTCTGTCATATTGTACCATTTTGCTTTGTTCGTCAAAGCGAGCAGTTGTGTGTGTGTGTCATGGTGGGGGTGGGGTGAAGAGAAAACATTCAAAGACATCAACACATTAAACATGTGGCAACAAATTGAAGACAACATCTACCAAATGGAAATATGAACCCCGTGGCATGTGGATAAAAGCAGAAGCATCTGCAGAATGTGTGTGGAAAATTGCAAATACAATTCTAGCAATTATGATTATAGCAATGTAGATGCTCTTGCATTTAATTACAATTTGTCATTCTCTTTGCACCATCAGAATGGACAAAAAATGGACTACAAGCTCTATTTGAAAAGACAAGCAATCTGTGGTGTGAATAGGGTTCTCTATTATGTTAGTACAATGGCCCCCCATTTCCCAAATATGGCAGAGTCTCAGCAATAATTTGCCAGTGCTAAATTCTGGTGACAAAATGAACATGGTGGGGAGTTGGGTGGAGGGAAGAGAAAGAAATTAGTCAGTTGATTATTCCATCCAAGAACTTGAAGGGCATTATTAAGAGCTATTACAAAGACTTTTTAAAAGTGTACTACAATGCAAATGCTTTACTTAGTGTTGGTTCTGTGGAGGCGGAAAGCAGGATTGGTTCCCACCCTCTCCAATGTCCTTTGAGGCTTTTGCCAGGGGGACTTCCTTGAGATATCATTAAGGGTTGTGGCTGATCAAATGACTGATCAATTCGTACTTGATAGAGAAAGCTATCTATGTATAATCCTGGAGGGTGACCCTCCCCCTAACCCAAGCACACCCCTGTGTCAGTCCATTTTGGATGAGGCCATGGCATCAACTCTTTAAGGCCTGAGCCAAAATAGTGCTGGCAGAGGGGTTTGAGAGTCCATGGTGGAGAGAGATTCCAGTATCCAAACCCCCTTTCATTTCAGAGATCATTCCTAACAGTGTTTGAACTCACTGTATGGTGTTGCATCCTTTCAAAAGGCCAGGCAAGAAGAGTTGGGGAGGCACCATGGAAATTATCAGGTCCAAGTGCTTTTAGCTGCAGCCAGCATGACCAGTGATCAGTGTACATGAGATCCTGGATCAAAACCACTGACAGGGACAGGATCGTCCACCAGCGGCTGAATGCACTGCAGACAGAATGTTCCTGACAGCTACAGTGCTTCGGGCATTCATCTTCCTGGGGGCAAAAAAACGGAATGGGGGGCAGCCGAAAGGCAACTGGACCTCTCCAGAGAATGGCCACCATTGTGAGCTAGAAGCAGTGCCTGCTGAGAAACTTGGGGGAATCCACCAGACGTTTTTGACTGCACCTTGCTTAAGTCATCCTCAGCGTGGGTTCTGTGGATTGCAGTTCAGGTACGGAAAGGATTTTATGCTGGCTATGCCCGCTCAGGAAAGCTGCTGGATGTGGGGGACCCCAGCCTGCTCCGAGATGAGATGCCCCCTACTTCTGCTTCCCCTGGCCAAGATCTCTAATGGAAGCTCCAGCCCACCAAAGAAGCGCTTGCTTGGCAGCACAAGGTGGTGCACTCAGAACCATCCTCAAGCGGGGGAATGCCTACATGAAGTTCAGTCTGCATCACCCAGGAAGGGGTGGGGGGGCAGATGGGCCAACTTCTCAGGACCAGGGGAAGAGTCCCCCTCTGGAGCCCCCTGGGGCTTCTGCCCAGCACCCAGTTTTCCCCTTATTCATCTCAAGCAATGGACAGCTTCCTTGCAAAATTGTCCTTCATTTCCAACTCATGGATAACAAGCTATAGCCAAAGGAAGATGGGACTCTGCACATGAACATAGCAATTGGTTGAATCCAAATCACAAGCTACTTCTGGAAATCTTCCTTTTCAGGAACCCCTTTGGGTGCCCCCCCCCGGAGAAAGACAAACCTAGATCTATGAAGCCCCCACAATCAGGTAGCCCTTCTAATCTGATGCCACTTCATGGGGTCAGGAAATGGAGCTCACCATGGCTCCTCTTGCTCCTCTCCCGTGTCCCCTCCCTTCCCTTCCAAACCCTCTCTGTTCCCATGGTCTGCCTGAGCACCTTCTCCAGCATCTGGATTGCCACAGTCCCCATTTCCCAGAAGTCACCGTCCTCATCCAAAGAATTGGCACAACCCTGACGCTGGAAAGCACGCCGAGAATTACAGCCTCTTCCATTCCCAACAGCCACACTCCCTGTCTCTGGACCACAAGAAACAAAAAACCTTTCGCTTCAACACAAGGTGTGCCGAGAAAGCCTTGGGGAGCATGATGTTGTTTTGAAACAAAGCCCATGCAGTAAAATTTGGGGGAAGAAGGGATGCAGCAGAGGGTGGGAGCAGCAGTGCCCAAGGTCTGTGTGTTGCCCAGCCGTGCCCTCAGCTGCTGCCCGGAAGCTGCTGGTGCAGCCGTTCCACGGACCAGTTCCTTGCTTTAGAGGCTGGCGGGGCAGCTGTCTGGCTGCTGCAAACTTGGCCCTGTGGCTTTTGCTCACCTTGCTTGGGTTCCGCCACTGGCGGGTGCTCCCTTTGCTGATCTCTGCCCCGCACTGCATGGGCCAGAGAAGTAGCAGCAGGCCAGCTCTTCGCTCATGCACACGATGCTGTTTCCTTTTTGCAGGCCGCATCGTTATTATTCAGTCCTTGATTGTGCATTCAAACTGCTCATCTCTCCCGTTATGAAAAACGCAAGATAGCACTTGTGTTTGTAGTTAGAGCCAAAGGATCTGTATTTCCCACCTTCCTTGGCTTTACTACACAGCTTTAATAATATATTTCTCTGAACTTAATCTTGTCAGGGTGCATTTTCCTGGATTTTCTAGTATTGACAAAAGCATTTTGTTTCAAAAATCATCTATAATTGAAATACCTGCTTGAGAGTCCCCAGCAGCAGCAAAGAAAAGCAAGGTCCTTAACGTTAAACAACAAACCCTCATTGTACTGAGGGGTAGGGGAATGTCTCTACCCACAGGACTCCCCATCCCTGTGTGCTTTGTGTGTGTGTGTGTGTGTGCGCGCGCACGTTTAATGGAGGAGGAACTGCAGGTTGTTTGAAGCCATTTCACAGTCCTTGATGATAAGCCAGACCGCGGCTTGTTGCATCCAGTCACAGATGGGGAAAGAGCAATCAGACGGAGGCTGCAAAGTTCTTTAGAATCTGTATAATCAGATTATGCTAATTTCCTTAAACCCCATTTCCGAAAGCGCCAAAGTGCCATGTATCACACGGGGAAGCTTTTCACTTGACAAGGTGGAGCTGATTCCTCCGTACCAAGGAGGAGGGGACGTGGGGATAGCCAATCGTAGGGAAGTATTATTATATTGCCTTTATACCCCACCGTTTTTCCTCTTGCAAGGAGAACCAAAGCTTACGAGGTTCTCCTCCACTACCCTTTATCCTCAGAACCACAAAGCCAAGAAGCAGGGCGGACTGAGATCCTTGCCCGGTGAGCCTCATGGCTGACTGGGGGATACATCCTGGTCTCCTCAGTTCCAATCCAACACGCTAACCGCTCTTCCGCACTGGATGAAGAAGCTGTCCATGCTCATGAATCAGACGCCATGCCATGGTCACAAGCCCAAACCCAAATGCAAACCAGAGAACACACTCTTGCACATTCTTGCATTTTAGTCTAAGACAGAAAAGTTCATGTTTTTGGCAAGCGCTTTGGTGAGAAAATGGACTTTTCACTGTTCATAATGAGAACTTTTCTCTTGGCTAAAATTCCCAGTGGACTTCCTTGGGGATACTGCTTATTGAGTCAGGGGGCAGCAGTTCTGACCTCTACAATGGGCAGCTGCTGGTTCCAGACCACCCACCTGGGGGTCCAGAGCATGAACAAGAGATGGGTCCTTTTGGTGTTTGTCCAATGATACCAGGCAGTAATGCCAGTCCTGTCCCAAAGCCAATTTACTTGGTTTATTCTCTTGGGTTGGGTTGGTGACCTCAGATGACATCACGCCCTCTTGCTGAGCCAAGTACAACCGTGGATGAAGGGGCATGGGGGGGGGGGGTGAGAGATCTTTGGAAGCTTGAGCATGCCAAGATCTGCAGAGCTGTGCCCCGAGTTCAAAACAAGTTCCCCAAGAACAACAAGTTGGGAAAGGCTCTGGCTCAGTGGTATAG
This sequence comes from Varanus komodoensis, assembly GCF_004798865.1. Classification (NCBI taxonomy): domain Eukaryota; kingdom Metazoa; phylum Chordata; class Lepidosauria; order Squamata; family Varanidae; genus Varanus; species Varanus komodoensis. The sequence goes on along the minus strand of NW_025335941.1, from coordinate 62,162,641 downwards.
CCCTTGCATTGTGTGCAGAATGTCCTGGTTTCTTTCCCAGTCATCTCCAGAAAAACACTCTTGTTGAAAACCCTGGGTAGGTCCTGCCAGCCATTTCTGCTACTGTTATTTATTTATATCCCATTCCTTTCCCAGCAACTGGAACTCCAGTGAAGTAGACAATACTCAGCTAGATGGACCAAGCGCCTGACTCAAAATATGAGTCCTATCACTTCCTGGAAAATTGATGGGGAAGAAATGGAGGTAGTGACAGATTTTATTTTCCTGGGTTCCAAGATCACTGCAGACGGGGACTGCAGTCAAGAAATTAAAAGACACTTGCTCCTGGGGAGGAAAGCTATGGCCAATCTAGACAGCATACTAAAAAGCAGAGACATCACCCTGGCAACAAATGTGCATATAGTCCAGGCGATGGTTTTCCCAGTTGCAATGTACGGCTGTGAAAGTTGGACCAGAAGGAAGGCTGAGTGCCGAAGGATTGAGGCCTTTGAATTGTGGTGCTGGAGGAGACTCCTGCGAGTCCCTTGGACCGCAAGGCGATCAAACCGGTCAGTCCGAGAGGAGATCAACCCTGACTGTTCTTGAGAAGGCCAGATCCTGAAGATGAAACTCAAATACTTTGGTCACCTAACGAGAAGGAAGGACTCCCTGGAGAAGAGCCTGATGCTGGGGACAATAGATGGCAAAAGAAGGAGGGGACGGCAGAGAATGAGGTGGCTGGATGGAGTCACAGAAGTAGTCAGTGTGAGCTTAAGTGGACTCCAGGGGATGGTGGAGGACAGGAAGGCCTGGAGGAGTGTTTTCCATGGAGTCGGAAAGGGTCAGGCACGACTTTGCAGCTAGCAAATGAGTCCAAAGTTCTCTGGGATGGAACCTCATGATGCCATTGTGAAGGTGGATGGGAAACTCTTAACATGCTGTGAACATGGGGAATAGTGGAAAGAGGAAAAGATGCATAATGTAAAACTGACATCTGGCTAAAATGGAAAGACATCTTCGACAGGTAAAGCCATTTGTCTGAGCAGAGTTTGGCTCTCCTGAATGCAAGGGTGAGAGAAAAGAGACATAAGTAGTGAGTATGTGTTTACTAATGTTTTCCCATTTTTCTGCCTTGCAAACGATTAGATAAGGGTCTGTTTACTTTTAAGCATTCTTAATGAACTTTTGGTAATAATTAGTACTCCAGAAATTTTCTCTCTTGTTGAAGTGTCCTGTGAGGTTTCTTCTCTTTGACTAGCTCTCCCCCACCCTCAAGTTAGGGGCCGACTCCTCCAGATGCAACTGCCATACCACAGGCATGCTGACCCACTTTTGGGGAGCTTTTGAGGATTCTGGGAAGATACCAGGAAAAAAAATCCTGTCAGAACAGTACAACTGTGGAACCCGTGATCTAGGGAGGTTGTGGGCTCTCTCACATGAGATGCATTCAAGGTGCAACTGGACAGCCATCTGAGGGGGGATGCTGTAACTTGGGGTCCTGCACTAGCAGGAGGTTGGCCCTGATGCCCATCTTGATGAGCAACATTTTCCTTCTGAACTTACCTAGCAACAAATCCCAGTTTGACGTTGCATTGTGTGGGAAATTGTCTTCACCAGGGCTGTTTTCAACAAACCAGAAGAAGAGTCTTTGCTAGGTCAGACCAAAGATGTGGTGTTGTGGAGCCAGTGCTCACCAGGTCTAAATGCTAGAACTTTCCTTCCTTCCTTCCTTCCTTCCTTCCTTCCTTCCTTCCTTCCTTCCTTCCTTCCTTCCTTGGGTGTCTCTGTGCTCTTCTTAATACCATGGATGGCCAGTTAACACATTTTCCTTGTTCCCTCTGAGCTTAGCAGCAAATAGATGGACCAGCGCTGCTGCTGAATGGATTTCTGATGCAAATGAAAGCTGGTTAGTGGCTATAGATCAATGCTGGGCATCCCCAGCAATCCTCAACAGGTTCCAGAGCCTCAGAATCCATTCCACAGCTTCTTCAGTGGGCCACCTTTACTGAACTACATGGATTCTACAGTTTTGTGGGCTGATTTTTCATTCTTTCTGTAATTTTATACAAAAATTAGTCATAGAAAAATTCAAAAATGCTGATCAAATGTGCATTTCCTCCAAAGGGGGGAAAAACCCTGTTCAATTGCACATTTCATGGGGATTTGTGTACAAATGCATTTGTGCAAAATCTGATTTGTGCAAAAATGAACAAATGATGGAATGGAAGTGGCCTGACAACCCACAACATAGGCAGAATTAATTTTACAACTTCCATACAGCCCTAACCGATGCAGATGCCTGTGTTTTTCCCCTTTCTTAGATCACAATGCACACCTGCACTTGGTAATTTGTCTGTGTCCATGCAGCCCCTGGCCTGGCTGCCCAAACGGGCAACCAGCTGGCTGCGGGAAGCCAACATCCACTTGCTGTGGGTTGAATAGGCCTCTTCAACGTACGCACCCCAGCAGCAAGAACATAGGAATTTTCCATATGCCAACTCAGATCAATACCAGGCTTGTTTATCTGTCCATTGTCCAGGACGACTGGCAGACCCTCTGTTGGGTCTTGGATGGATGAAGTCAGCTGCCCCCTGGTGGTCTCAAGTGGAGATGCCTGAGCCATGATTCTTCTTCATAGCAATAGCCGTTTTCCATTGCCATTTCCTGGCAACTGATAGGCAGTGGCATCCTGCCTTGGAACCTGGGGGTGCCATTTATGGATGGCAACTGAGTGGTGCTGGACACTTCCAGTTTGCCCCACCACATGTCTCATGAGACACAGGTCCTGTTCACCTTCGCATTCTCTGCACCGACTGGAAGCTTGCATCGATCGAGCAGTGGCTGAATGGGAGCTCCCTGCAAAACTCTCCAAACGTGCGCTAATATCCTGATGTGGGCAAAGCCCCTGCACAGGCCAAGGAGGGGCTGCTTCGGTCCAATGTGCACAAACGAGGCAACGTTCACAAACGGAGCTGAGAAGCAGGAACGCAGCCCCGTGTCTGACAATCTGCGCATATTGCTGGCAGGCACATGCAGGGGCTTGCACTAACCTTCGGTGCTTAGAACGGGGCATGCTCACGTCTTTTGTGAGCAACAACAGAACTTCCATAGATCCCTCATCCCATTTACCCATTATGGCTAATAGGCGCTGATTGACCATTGTGCTCCAGGCGTTCGTCTAATCCTTTCTGAGCCATTGGCCATCGCCACTTCCCGTGCCAAGCGAATGCCATACATTAATGATGCGCTGTGTGGAGCTCTTTTCTTTTATCTTTTGTTTCCAGCACAGCACTGAATATCCTGGGAATTCCAAGCTCATAAGCCAAGTTGGGGCACTGCCAGCGGAAGAGGCTTATCCCAATCAATTCATATTTTAAATGCTGGCATGGAGAATATTTGCCTTCTACCTGAAGAGCCATATGGCTTGCCCACAAAGCCAAACCATTAAAACAGATGGACCTGCTATGTATCGGATTCCTAATTATCATAATCTCAATGGCTTCAGGTTGAGGATTAAAAAAAAAAAAAACAGAGTTGGGGGTCTGTGGACATGATTAGTCCCAGATGGTAGGAAACATTAGTTTCTGGAATTTCTTCGGTAGACTTTAGCAGAAATGGCCTTTGCAGTAACAAATGTAAAGAAAGATCATGGAAGGAAAGGGAGATTCTTGTTGACCTTCTGTTCTGAGTTATGGACCCCTAAAAATAGGGAATGGGTGATAATCCCTAACCTGCTCCCTCCCTGCCCCCTTCCCTCCCCCCTTCCTTCATGTCTAAAGCCAGGCAAAGTATATTAATTGGGAGTTTCAGGCATGGCCTCTTCGGAGTCAGCAAAATCCCCCCTGCGTTGAGGTGATGAGCCCTTCCGTTTATTTCTGAGATGTTGTCATGTGAAAGGAAGATGCGGCATTGAATAGTGTACAGTTTGGGATCATGCTATGGAGCTATTAGCATTTCTTCCTTCTGATATGAAACAAATGGATGTAGATGCCTTGATGCCTATGGATCTGTACAGGGCAGCAAAAAATGGCTAGCAGTTTCTAGCAAGAGCGGGATCTTGGGGTAGCAGTGGACAGTTCAGTGAAAATGTTATTTGTTTTTCGGCGCCAGGCGAAGACCTTTTTATTCAAGCAGCAGTTTAACTGTTAATATTAATGGATTTTATCTGGCCAGGGCGGCTTATTTTATACTGTTTTTTGTAATTTTAATTTAATGTTTATATTTTTGATTTATAATTATTTTAACTTATTGTTGTAAGCTGCCCCGAGGCTTCGGGGAATGGGGCGGCATAAAAATGTTTTAATAAATAAATAAAATAAAATAAATGTTGGCCCAGTGCACAGCTGCTGCGAAGAAGGCAAACTCTATGCTAAGCTGAGAAAGGAATGGATTAGAAAACAACTGCCAATGTCATACTTCCCTTACACAAATCTTTGATGTGACTGAGCTTGGAATGTTGTGCCCAGTTCTGGTGGCCTTCCCTGCAAAAGGGCATGGCTAGGTTGGGAAAAGTACGGGGAAGGGCGGCAAAAACGATCAAGCAGCTCTCGTATGAGCAGCAGCCATGACCCCTGGGACTGCTCAGCTCAGGAAAAAGGTGAGCGAAAGAGACATGACAGAAGTGCTTAAAATAATGCACGGTGTGGAGAAATTAGAGAAAGAATACATTTTTTTCCCTTTCCCGTAACACTCAAGCCCAAGGTCATCCCATGAAGCTGATTGGTGGGAGGTTTAGGACAGAGTAGAGGAAGTCCTTCTTCACACAGCGTGAAGTTAAACTCTGGGATTTGCTGCCACGGGAAGTGCCGATGGCCACCCATCTGCGTGGCTTTAAAAGGGATTGAACAGGTTTACAAGGGAGGAGGGCTATCCATGGCTACTAGCCTTGCTGGCCATGGGCTCCCTCCCTGACCAGAGATGGCCTGCCCGCATATCCCAGCTGCTGAGGAGCTTGAGCAGGAGGAGGTCTTGCACCCATCGTGCTGGAGGGATCCTGTGGGCAGCTGGTTCACCACCGTGTGTACCGAGTTCTGGGCTGGATAGCAGAGTGTGTCCTGAGTGCCATTTCCAGAGCCTTCGTGTGCAAACGGGAGCATTGCTGTAAACGCACACTTCCAAAACTGTGTGTTCCCCACTCCACTCTCACATTTTAGCCTATGGGGTAAAAGTTCATTCGGAACATATTATTTTGTGTTAGAAAATGCATGCTTGTCCTTCTTGCAGGAAGAAAAAGAGATGTCGCATTCCTCAGCAAGAAGGTGAGATGAGCATTGGGGTGGAAGAGAGAGCTCCAGTGAGCTCAGACACCTCTTATTCAACCATCCATAATTCAATGCCCATCCCCACAGCTCTGAAAGATACTTTTGCAGCTGAGAATGCAGAATGGCTATGCTGGATCAGATCAAGGATCCGTCTGTTCACACCATCAGCTGCCCCCAGGACAACCACCCGCCGGATTTGAATGCAACACGATCTTTGCAGTTCTCCCAGCAATTGGTGTCTGTAGTCATACTCCTCTAGGCCCGGAGGCAGCAGGGAGCAATCCGGACCAGGGGCCACGGATAGTCTTCTTCTCTGTGAATCCATCCAACCCCTTTGAAAGCCATCACTACATCTTGAATCCCATTGTTTAATGATGCACTGTGTGCAGAGATAAATCACCCTGACATCTCACACCCTTTCGATCCCTCTCAAGCAAGAAGCTTGGCTGCCTCGGTCAATAGCATCCATGAACGAGTTCAGAAGCATGCAGCCTCATACCAACTCATCCATGGCAGAGCATGAGGGCAGGTTGCAGAGGGATGGGTGAGAATTTGACTCAGTACATTTCCTCATAAGAGCATCCCCAAGTTTGCAAATGTCTTCAAAAGCAGAATGGAAAGAAGCTCAGATGTGTTTTGTTTTGCTTTTCCTCCATGAATGCGAAAGAAACTAAAATGGGCAGATGCATCTACTCAAGCAAAGGGGAAGCATCAGCATCAGCATCAGCAGCATCTCCTGCCTATTCCCAGTGACTGGGACGGTCTACGAATGTGTAGCCCCATCATGCGTGGTGCTGGATCCCCATCCAGTCAACCGCATTTGTGATTCTGAATGAGGTTCTGCTTTCTGCTGATGGATGCTTTAGCTGGAGCAGATCTGCAGCTGGCAAGCAGAACACGGGCCTCTTTCTGGCAACAGTAGCAGCTGTATGCATTGAATGTGGCTGATGGGGCAGATGGGTGAGCATTTCTCTCCAGGGGCTTTCTGGATGGGAATCACCAGAATTCTCAATTCTCTTCATGCAGGGATGCAAAGAACTTGGAATTTTAAAAATCTGAATGTGGATGATAATAAAATGTGAATGTTTTACAGAATCATAGAATAGTAGAGTTGAGAGGGGCCATGAAGGCCATCAAGTCCACCCCCCTGCTGTTTCAGGACACCATGTTATGCCACTCTCCCTAATAGAGGGGTACCAGCTACAAGTGGGGTAAACTGTGTACACACACTGAGTGCAGACCCGTGTCTTCTTCTGCATGGAGTCTGATGAGAATCTACGTAGTACTTGCATTGCAAGCTTCCGACTTAAGTATCCTGAATACATGGTTGGATAATGGCCAGTGTGCACAGAGAGACATAGTCTGTCCTAAACTGCCATATAGTCCCACAGTCCCAAAGTACAATCGGACGCCATGGTCTAGGGAGGCCTTGAGCAAGAGCGCCAAAGAATTACGTTCAGACAGACACGGATGCTGGTGACGTCACAGCGACTGCTTTCCCTGGCCTTGAGACCACAAAGCCTTGTGTCGAAAGCAGCTCCAAACCCTCTGGGTATGCTATTTGGGCCCTGCTCTCTGGATTGCATTTTGTATACCATGCCAGTGAGTCAGCACCTTCATGACTCCACCGAGAGCCATCCGTCTCATTTCCTGTTCACCATAATGAAAACAGAGCTTTAAATCCTGTTGCTTAAAGAATATCTAGCGCTGTGCTCTTACGCGAGGAACATTTCCATTTAATCCTAGTTTTGTTTTAGATGTCCATTTTCTCAGCTGTGACAGACCTCCACTTAGCCAGAATGAATCTGGTCAGAATGCAAGATCAAAACAGATCATTCATTTGCAGGTATGTCAGAGAAATCTGGCAAAAATACTCAGATGGGTTTGCTTTTTTACGAATCTGACTTGAAGATTCCAAAGTGGACTGGTTGGTTGGTTTGTTTGTTTAAAACATTTATATCTCTTCTAACACCAAGGGTCTCAGGATGTCCACATCATATAGATTTTGAGGATGTACAGGGCTGTTTTGTTGCTGCTGCTGTTGTTAATTTTACAGAAATTTAGACATAGAAAAATGCAGACAATAAATAAAGGCAAACCTTGACCAAATGTGCATTTCTGCAGAATCTATAAAGTGTGAAAATAATGCATGTTGAAAAAATCCATGTACCTTGGGGCAGATTTGTGCATTTGGAGGGATGAAAGAGTGTGCAACACAAATACATATGAGTGCACGTGCACTAAATCTGACTCTGTCCAAGCATGGATGATGGAAAGAAAGTGGCTCCCAGTCTGAGAAGCACTGGCAGATTGAATTTTGCATCCTCTGTGCCAGCATCTCCAGAGCAGTGAAGCTCCCCCTGGTGGCTTGATATGGCAAGAGGCCTGGTCCACCCAGTAAGCACTTGCACGAGTGTATCAGGACTGTGGGTGCTTGCAGGGTTAGAGCCTGCAATCATCTGGAAGCCCCCAAGGGGCTCTAAAAGGCCACTCAGCCCTGTCCAGTTTTGCCACAGCAGCATGAGTCTTTCAAGAGGCTGTTTTACTTTCCTGGCCCTGCATCCAATTCTGCAGTGCCTTCATCTGCGCCTTGACTCCCCCCCCCCCCCCGTCACTGCCCCAACCTTATGCATCTGCCTCTGGTCCACAGTCACACGAAGGCCTTTGCAAGCAAAACATTCCTACACTCCTGCCACCCTCCCCTGCATTCTCTTCCTTAGTGGGGAAAAGATCAGCTCCCTTGTCATATCAAACTAGACGGGTGAACTGATACATTACCTAATACTTGGGATGGAATTTGGCATTGGCGGCCCCCAGATGATGTGGAAGGAACTTGATCTCTTCTGTAATCCAATCCTTTTCCCAACACGGCAGGCCTTGCCTGCCACTGGCCACTCATTGACAAGAAGAAAAGCCACCCTGCCGTGATTTCCATCCAAGACACTGTTCATGAAGAAATAGTTCTGTTTCGATCTTGCATAAAAGATCAAACAAGCTCCTTTTTAATCAGAATAGGGTGATCACAAACCATGGGTATGTATCTGTGGGTGGGAAGAGGAGAAGAAGTAGGGGAAGGAGGAGGAAAAAGAGGAAACCCCTTCAAGCTGGGACAAAGATCCATCTCAAAAGTAGGTTTTTATTGCTTGTGGTGCCTAGATAGAGCCATTTGGGAGATTTACTGCTTGGAAGGATAAGCTGATAAGGTTGCCACTAAAATAAAAATGCAGAAAGGTATTCCATGAGCAGGCGAGAACTGATGTTGACCAGACACTTGAAGGCAGCTCTGAATCGAGCGGGCAGGGGTTTTCCTCCGCCGCTTGCACACAGCCAGAGAGTTCGGCATGACCTCCAGCTCACCCATCGAGGACTAGGCTTATGTTACATACCGGAGCTGAGTAATTGTCTCAGGAACAACCACCCAGGCATGGCTGCACATCTGGTTTTTCCATCTGACCCACCTTCTCTGTGCCACGTCTGGCCTTCCCTGCCCCAGTTTAATGATCAGACCCAAAGCTCACACTGGAGTGACTGTTCCAGGAGGGCACCATTCAACTAGCATGTCAGACACCTGGTCCCTGTAATCGCTGAGCATGAGTGCTTCCCCCCCCCCATACTTTTCATGTCTTTTTGGGAGGAGCAGAGGAGTACGTCTGAATCTGCATTGCCAGCCTGCACCCGTGTGGGTGGCTACCCGTGTCGCCAATCCTCGGGAGCCACTTCCCTTCTGGAATCAGCCCTGCATCATGATTCCGCTGCTTGGTGCCGCCATGGTCCATGATCCATGCTTTGGTGACGTCCAAGCCGGATGAGTGCCAGGCTGCTGCAATGCAGGCCCTTCCCTCCAAGCAATATCAGCCTCGCCAGCACTTTGTTGCGTAATGCTTTTAATGCCTCTGAGCACAGAGTGGTGTCTTGATCCCCTTTGACGGTTCGTTTCTCGAATCTCTCTTTACGGGCCCTTCTGTGTCTCAGCCCTGGAGGAAGTGTGCTGTGAGAATGGGCTCTCCCCCACTCCTTGCATGGTGCCCCCAGTTGAGCTTCCCTCCAGTGATGGTGGCGAGCCACTGGGTCTACCTCCACAAGGGGCAGGGCTTCTCCACTGGGGACACTTCCCATGTTGATGTCTCCTCCCTCAGGCTGTAATTCCTCAACCTTGCCAAGGACGTGTTGACTGGTCTCCTCACCTGACCCTGGGCTAATCTCTCCCACTCTCAGGACCATGAACCACAGCCAGAAGCTGAGCCATTTCAGAAATAGTCTCATACTTAAGATCAGAACCTGAATCCTCAGCGCAACCGGCAGAGGGAGCCTTCCATGAGTGGGTCTGAGTGGGTCTGAGCTCTGACAGGATGACAGACAGGCTGTACTTTTTGTGAGAGAGCTTCTGCGGAGGCAAGTGAAGACTGGAGGTAGGTGGTCCTCAGCTTCAAATCCCTGCGAATCTGGCGGTGTGTGGGATTTTAGGCTGATTTCAGATGGGTAGGAGGAGTGAGGTTCTATGATGGTTGGAAGGATGGTTGGGGGTCGGATTAGCCTAAGTGATCCATGTATGTATATATATATGTGTGTGTGTGTGTGTGAGAGAGAGAGAGAGAGAGAGAGAGAGAGAGAGAGAGAGAGAGAGAGACAGGAAAAAGTCCTACAATCCCCAGTATACCCCACCCAACAGTTCTTATTGGAGAATAGTGGGAGATGTAGGTTTTTTTTTAAAGTCTAAGCATAACAGAGGTTGTACCCAAAGTCACTTATGGTATGATTATATCTGTGTATGTATGTATGTCTGTTCAGATGTAAGCTCCAGCTAAGGTGCATCTGGTTTCAGCCTTAGTCACTAAGCTCGGATGTTTCTGGATTCCGTGACCAAATCTGGAATTTTGTGAGAGATTTGTGGGTATTCTCATGAAATTGATACTACTGGGGAGAAGAGAGGGAGCTGCCCTGAATTAAGTTGGTCCATCAATTAATCTGGCCTGCATTGCCAGCACTGACTGGTAGCTGTCCTCCAGGGTTGCAGGCAGGTCTTTTTCCTGGCTCTGCCTGGAGATGTGGAGGACTGAATCAAAGGCCTTCTGCATGCTAAGCAGGGGCTCTGCCACTGAACTATGCATGGCCCATCACAAAGCACTTGCTTCCCAGAAGAGAAAAACACTGGGAAGCCTTTCTGGTGGGTTAGACCAGAAGAATACCTATGGGAACTGGACTGCATGGCCATTCTTTTAGCCCATATGGGAAGAGCATTCCATGGAGCTGAACATGTCATGTCCATGCATGAAGATCTTTGCTGGCTGCCTGGTTGTGCCCATGAAATCCCCTGAAGGTCTATGGACCAGGGCATGGAGAACTCCACCTGAAAATGCTGCTGAGATATTCTGTCCTGCTTACTGCTGAGTGGACATGCAGATGTGTGTCCTGCTTACCTCCAAGTGGGCTTACAATGGCTAAAAATCACAGGTTCCTCTCACCTGCTCCTCTTTTGGACTCACCACAGATGGGAGGAGGCTCTGAAACCTCCAGATTGGAATAGAGCCCTGATTAGGTTCCCTGTTCCAAAGCTGTGTAGGCTTTAAGGGTATTCTGGGAAGTGGTCCAGAGGCCAAGAAAGAAGTCTAGGTACTGGAGAGAGATATTCTTAATGGTCAAGGGTATATTCTTAATGGTCAAGTAGAGGTATTTTGAATTAATTAGCATGTCTGGATAGTCTACTAGGGAAGCCAATGGATGATGCATCACCATGGCCTAGGCTTCTGCAGAAGCTCAGCTTCAGATGCCCCCACCAAAGAGATTATCCAAAAGTCCCTGAGGACATTGGCTATCTTGGAAATCCCCAGCTTACAGCTGACAGCCCCACTCCTCCCAGTTCACTTAGTGTCACTCTAGGGCATTGTGGGAAATTAAAAGTTGGTGCTTCCAGTACATGTCCATCAGCCTGGCAGAGCCAATGAGAAAGTCTCCACTGCAAGTAGAGCTTGGATCCTGCCGATCGATGGACCAGAATGTCAGTCCTGACTCCTTGCAAGCCATTCCGTCAGTGATTATGAGCAGATGCAACGAGAAATGACCCAGTGGAATGGGTGCCCTTAGCTTGTACCCGTTCCAGGCAGGCTACCCGACCTCTGCTCCCACCCCTTCCTTTCAAATGGAAAAGAATCCCATTTGGGTCATCTACTCCCCTTCTATTGCCATTTCATTTAATTGTCTTAAAGGGATGCCTTTTTGATCTCGTGTTTCCCAGGCACATGTCTAGCTTGAGACGCAGCAGGGATGAAAGCAGAAGGGCAACAGTGGTTCAGGGATATGAAAGAGCAACTCCAAGGAGATTGATTAAACTGAAAACTACAAGCTCCCCTTAATTGGTGATTGAGAAAGCAGTTTGCCCAGTAATTGGGAACACACACGCACACACACACACACAGTGCATACAAGCTTGACAAGCGGGAGAATTATACAAAGCATCCCACTGCACTGTTAATGTGTGTATTTTGTTGTTTGCTCAGTAGAATGAATTCTTTCCCAGAATATTTTTATACAACACAATTATAGCATTGATGAAACAAATTTAAATGAAAACAGAACCTATTTTTATATGCTGGTGTTTGCATTCCAGTCATTCAGGGGTGCTGAACCTCACACAGAGGGGCAAAATCTGGGGTCCCCCATCCAGCCTCCTAAAGTTCCCCAGATGACCTTCCCGTTCAGCTGTTCACATTCTTTTGTCTCCAGTGCCTAATTGTGTTGTGGTTTCTTCGCTTTTGTGTCTTCTTTTCCTTTCCAAAAGGCTGAAATGTCTCACCAAAGGATTCGCTATGCCTTGACTAAGGCTTAAGTAAGAGCTTCGAGAAAAACATGCTGTAGTTTGGCTATTTTACTTCCATTCTGTCGGCCTTTGGCTCCCCCTGGAAAGTGGTCTCAAAGGACTTTTCCAAAATGCAGTTTGGGTGATTATGCTCAGCACCCCTGTGGCCAATGATTGATGGGGGCATCTCCAAGGCAGGGCAGGGTGAGGGATGCATGAGCAATTCACTTGTGGGTGGAAACTCATCAGATTCCCTGGACTCAGCTCCACCGTTTCGGGTCTGCTTGTCACAGCCATGAGCCTGAATTTCTGGTGAGAGCACCTAGCATTCACTTGACCCTCGCCAGGAACTGAGCCCTGCACAGTCCCTGCACTGAGGCGTCCCTCTTCTGAGCCACATGCTTTGTGCTACACTTGACGTGGAAGAGACATAGAAACAGAGAAAGTCAGAAGGGGTCTCCTGGGCCATCTAGTCTGACCCCTGGCTCCGCTCATGACATGCCCACCATGTGCATGTCCAGCCTATCCTTGAACACCCTCACCAATGGGGCCTCAACCACTTCCTGTGGAAGCCCATTCCACACCCTGGGGGTCCTGACTGTCAGGAAGTGCTTCCTGGCATCCAAATGGAACCTTGGTTCCCTGAGCTTGGCTCTGTTGGAGCGCGTCCTGCCTTCCTCTGCAGGGAGAACAGGTTTCTACCCATCTCCATGTGACATCCCCTCACATACCTGTATGTCGCCAACAGATCCCCTCTGAGTCTCCTCTTCTCCAGGCTGAAGAGACCCAGTTCCCTCAGTCTCGCCTCATACGGCATCCCCTGCAAACCAGCCACCATCCTTGTGGCCCTACGCTGCACTGACTCCAACCTGGCTGTATCCTTCCTGTAATGAGGGGCCCAAAACTGAGCACAATACTCCAGTTGCAGACGCACCAGAGTCGTCTAGAGTGGCAGTAATCCCTCTCTCGATCTAGAAGCCACACTTCTGGCTATGCATCCAAGGGGGGCGTTCGCCCTCTTGACTACCACGTCACACTGCTGGCTCATGTTCAGCCTTCAGTCAACCAGCACCCCGAGGTCCCTTTCACAAGTGCTGCTCCCCAGCCACTTGTCCCCTAACCTGTACTTATGACACACATTCCTATGCCCCAAGTGCAAGACCTTGCACTTATCCGCACTGAACGCCATCCTGAAGTTTCCGCATTGCACAGCCTTCATTCCGTGAACATTCACAGGCTTCCTCTTGGCTCGGTTCAGTTCCCAAGGGTGGGCCAAGCAGGAGAGGAGTCCCCAAATGCTAGAGGGATGGATTCCATGGAGCTTTGTTCCAACCCTAGGCAGAGTTGGACCACCCACTAGCTGACACACCTTGGGCAGCTTCCAGCAGTGTGCAGCACAGATGGCTGAAGGCTGAGTTAGACAGAAGTAGCTGTACCACTTCAGGCTGCAAAACAGAGGTACCGCTTCCAGATGCTCATTCAATGAAGAACTCTGCACAAGTAACCAGAAAGCATGATGCTAATGGAGTGGCTTCTATACAAATCAATTAATTAAGTAATAAATGCACATACACATTCCGAACCTTTCCAGGATGAAGGTTATGTTTCTGACTCTTGTGTTAGCTTGATGCTTACGAGATTAGATCGGTGCATGTACCTTGCTACTCATCTACATGTCTATGTTTATCTCTGGGAATACTCAGACATGCCATTGCTTTCCTGTAGTCTAAAGTGACAAGTTCAGTCCTCCCCAACCTTATTCTGCTTCCTATGTGGAGCCAGAGTTATGGAAAGGACCTCAGAATTGGAGGTGCTTCAAGCCCATCTCATCCAAAGTCCTCCTTGAGACAGGAAATCCAGAGCAAGAGCATTCCATAAAGATGACTTTCCTGCCTCTGCTTTCTTAAACCCCCACAGTGACAACTGGTTCCAATGTCACAGGTTTCTCCTAAAGTTCACCAAAATCTACCCCTTGCAGCTTATGGCCCTTAGCTCCATTCTCCATATATGTGGCCAGGGTCAAAGGCCTTTTGACCAAGTCCCTCATCAAAGGTCTTTGAACAAGCTTAGCAGGCAAGAGGCGACATCTTCTTATGGACCAGTAAAGAGCAGAAACTGGAGCACAGGGATGGATAGTTATTTCTTCCTATGCAGGGAGATAAACACTGGGCTCTAGGACCCTCATTGGAACCAATTTAACTATGCACAGGTGCTTCTTAAGTTGATTCTCTGGTGTTAGGTGACCAGCAGATTAAGGGGTTAGCATAACTTGCCAGTGAGGAGAGGGTACAATCTTTTGGGGGTGAGATTAGCTTTGAGAAGGGGAAGGGGGCATAGGAGAGGTGTATATGAGTAAGCATAACGAGATGCAGATGTTTTTACCTTTCTTCCCAATGGGAGAACCCGGGGTCATGCAATGAAACTGGATAATGGGAGATTCAGAAAGATCACGTAACTCCTTGGCACAGTACAAAGCAAAATTAGATATAATTAGGGCCAAAAATGTGAATGGGTTTGAAGGGGAAACAGAAAAAATGGATAGAGTAGAAAACGAACAATGACTGCTGGTCCTGTTGGATCTACACTTCCTCCTGCAGCAGAAGGGGGGTGGCTTTGTGCAAAGGCTGCTGCAAAACAGGGGTTTTGGAAACGCTGCCCTGTGAGGAGAGGCTGAGAGAACTGGGCATGTTCTGCCTTGAGAAGAGAAGACTGAGGGGGAACATGATATCCCTCTAGAAGTACCCCAAAGGCTGTCACAAAGAGGAAGGGCATTGAGTCCAACCCCCTGCTGTTGCCGGACACCATGTTACACCATCCCACTCAGATGGCTGTCCAGCTTCTTTTTGAATGTCTGCAGTGTGGGAGAGCCCACCGCCTCTCCAGGCAGCTGGTTCCACCGACAGGGAGGAAGATTTTCGTATTGTCCAGCCTAAATCTGAGTTGTCACAGCTTGAATTGATTCTTCCGTGTCCTACACTCTGGCATCAGCAAGAAGAGACCTTGACCTTCCTCTCTGTGACAGCCCTAGAGGTACTTATGGCTGAACATACCCAGTTCTTTTGGTCTCTCCTTATAGGGCAGTAGAAAAATGTCTATTACTACTACTACTACTATTATTATTATTATTATTATGACGATGACAACTACTACAACTACAACTTCGACCACTACATTGCATTTATACCCTGCCCTTTTTCCTCCTGCAAACAATCCAAGGTGGCCTACAAGGGTCTCCTCCTCTCCATTTTATCCCCACAACAACAACCCTGTGAAGTAGGTTGGGTTGAGAGCCTGTGACTGGCTGAAAATCACCCAGTGAGATCCATGATCTAGTGGGGACTAGAACCTGGGTCACCTGAGTCCCAGTCCTGTGCTCTTAACCACTGCACCCACGGGCTCTCCAGGTCTGCCTGCTCCCCACATATCAGGGGATATTCCTTAGGCTGGGCCCCTGGAGTGCCTCCCCATGGAAAGGCATCTGGAAAGGCGTTGCTTGTTCCCTCTGACAAGAGGGGAACAAGCAATGCATTGTTGAGGGGACCCCCATCCTCCTGCCAACCCATAATTGGACTATGCCCTTAATCATTTTTTCCCGTCCCTGAATCAGAATTTTCCTCTGAGTCCACAACACTAGAGGAAAGCAAGGCAGCACAAAACCAGTGTGCTTGAAAACAGATCCTGTTCTGGCCTATTCAGTGGACTTTGCATACGGAATACTCACACAAACACGTATGTGTGCGCATACTGGGGATACAATTATGTCCGCAAACTCTTATTTGTTAATATACCTCATTAAACTGTGAGGACACAGATGCCTTATTCAGCAACAACTGAGGTTATACTCCAGAGATATTGCACGGGATGTCTGTGAGCACGTGTGTCATGAGGATTTGGACTATGAACTCTTGTTTTCCAGCCTAATCACTCCTTATTCAGAGAATCAGAGAGATCTGTGGAAACACCACTAGTTTGGGTATCTTCACACATCTACCTTGATCTCTTTGGGATAAATGGAAGGCACAGCTATACAAAGCAAGAGATTTAGTGGGCATGGGGACAATCCCAGTGGAACATGCATTGAGCTGTAGGATGGACGCTGACACGGTCCATCTAGCTCGGTATCGCTGGCCTTCAGGGATTCAGGCAGGCTTTGGTTTCTGAGTCCTACCTGGGGATGCTGAGGATGTAACCTTGGTTCCCCAGCATGCAAAGTATGTGCTATGGTGGTCTCCAGAACATATCTAGCCCCGTCCGCATGTCTGGCTGCACTTCTGTCTGTTTTGTGCCAGGTCTAATATGCAAATATGGAGGGTGGTCCTTCCAGAAGGACTTGGGAAGAGTCTGGCTGAGTGGGAACCCAAACCTTTCATGCCAGTCACCCCAAGCTCCAATAGTTCTTGTGGGGTGATGATTTTTGATGGAAGGGGTATCCACAGGTTGCACCAGCAGAGAAATGGCCTCCTTGTTATCCATCTTGAAGGCTCTAACATTCTTCTAGCTGAACTAAGTGGAGACATCATCCAGATCATCTCCATTTTTGATGCATCCATAAGCAACCACCGTCACTTTCACATGCTCTTCAGATGTTCTGCATTTAGGTGGACTAAACACATGAGGAATGGAATTGTGGTAGCCCCAAGTGCTGTTTGGGTTCATCACCCTTTTCTCCTGGTGGAGAAACTTCTGTATGTGATGATGGCTCCTGATGGGCAGAGCAGTGTGTGCCATTAAAATGTGATTGGGAGACCAAGGGCCAGAATCATATGCTTTGCGGTCTAGAGTCACTCCTGCCAGCGAGCACATGCTTGGTCCAAAGTAGGAAAATCCAACTGGCAGCCCTCTCTGCCCATCCTTGTTCCAGTATGGGAGCTGCTCAGAAGCCAGAGCCCACCACTTCCAGTGACAAGACCAACCCAGTGGCCTCTGGGAATGCCATAATTTGTCAGTGGAAATGGTGCCACCCACCAAGGCTGTTCAGCCAAGCTGTTCCAGTGGAAGAAGGTGGAGCCAGTCCACAAGCCGCTTGGGCAAGGAGAGTGCCCCATTTTCTGCCATAGGCTTGGGGATCTGATATTGCTTCACCTTGAGGTCTGATTTCTAGTTTGGAGAAGTTCTAGAGGGCCTTCTAGAGGTAGATGGGGTGGGAGGTAAAAGCAGTGGTCTCAAAGGCAAAGGGGCAGGGCCAAAAAGTCAAAAGCACCAGTTTATGCTACCACTTATGAAGCTTTGTTTTTATGTGCCATCAAGTCATCTCTGATTTATGGTGACCCTATGAATGAATGGTCTTCAAACTGTTGTATCCTTGGCAGCCCTGCTCAGCTCTTATAAACTCAAGGCTGTGTCTTCCCTTATGGTGTTTGGTCTTCCATTCCTTCTTCTGCCTTTGGCTTTCCCTTCCATGGTGGACTTTTCCAGGAAGATTTGCCTTCTTATGATGTGAATGATGCTTTAGGAGGAACATGCCTTCCAGAGTGGGATAAAGACTGCACAAAATATTTGTGGCTGAGAGAATGTGCATGGAGCCAGGGGAGAGGGCATGTCCATCGTGGGATGTGTGGAGCACCAAATCAGGGCTTGGCAAGCCAGATTTGGCCCCAGCTAGAGATTCTGTGATGCTCAAATACTTTGGCCACCCAATGAGAAGGAAAAGAGCTTCCATGTAGCCTGAAGGGCCTGATCAAGCCTCATCTTGGAAGCTAAGCAGGGTCAGGCCTGGTTGGAATCTGGATGGGGGACTTCAATGGTGACCACCCAGAGAGCTTCGGCTATGGGTGGTATAGAAATATAGAAATATAATTAATAATAATAATAATAATAATAATAATAATAATAATAATAATAATAAAAGACCCTGATGATGGGAACGATTGAGAAGGGGATGGAAGAGACCGATGGGACTTTGGCTTTGGATGGGGTCACTGGATGGGGTCCCCGGGGCAGTGGGTGTGGGGTTGGATGGACTCCAGGGGATGGTGGAGGGCAGGAGAGCCCGGAGGAATGTTGTCCATGGACACAACATTGTGACTAAACAACAACAAAGAGATTCTGCAACCTCGCTCTAGAGGAATAACTTTGTCACTCTCTCTTGGAAAGCCAAAGTCAGGGTTCTGGAAGCTTCCACGCACAGACCTGCTGGACCCTGGCCACTGGCTAGGAAAATGGTGCTTGATTTTGAAAATAATTTTTGCTCACCCCCCATGGCTGTGAGCATGCCACTCGGCTGGGAGGCAGCACTGTGTTTGTTTAGGAGGTGCCGTGTTTTGCAAGCTGTTAACACAAGTCAGCATTTCTCAGAGAATGATGCATGCAATGTTTTAAAGTCTTCCTCTCATGCTCACTAAGCAAAGCATGATTACATTTGTAAATTACCTTCTGTGTTTCCATGTGTTCTACTCGCTCCAGGCGAGAGATATTTTGAGGGTTTCCAGAACACCCGTCAGAAAATGAGTAAGTCTTCGTTCTTCTGCAGGAGTCACATGTGCTTGGTTTGCACTGCTGTCTCCTAAAATCACCAGTTCAGCCAGGGTCCTTTCTTACACTAATATATGTTTTAAAAAGCCATCTTGAGGAATCCAGACTGTGGGACATGTGTCAGAGTGCCGTGAGTTAATTTTAATTAATTTTTAATTAATTTTTCGATTTATATCCTGCCTTTTTCCTACAAAGGGCTCAAGGCAGCTTATATCTCCTCCTCCATCTTATCCCCACACCAACAACCCTGTGAGGTAGGCTGGGCTGAGAGTCCGTGACTGGCCCAAAGTCACCCAGTTGGCTCCGTGGCTGAGCGGGGACTCGAACCCGGATCGCCTGAGTCGCAGTCTCATGCTCTTCACCACTACGCCTCAGTACGAAAGAATTTAGTATGCTGGTCTTACCTTAAAGGTAAGTTGGTGGAAGACTTAAAGCCTAAAGGACTAGCTGGTGGATGCTATGAGTTGTAGTCCACCACATCTGGAGAGGACTTGCTGGAGGTGGTGGATCCACAAGACTGGAGAAGTCATGAGATAAATTCTGGCTGGTTTGTGAGAGCTAAGAAAGCAAGCTTTCCACAGCATTGCTTTCTCCAGACATTCTGGACCACAACATCCACGATCCCAGTTCTGGCTGGGGCTGATGGAAAGGAGTAGAGGAGTAAGGGATTTAATGATAAGGTTAGGTTAGCATTTCCAAATTTGCAAATGTATGTATGCATTTATTAAAATTCTTACATGCCATCCATAATCAGCCACAGGCTTTCTGAATGGTTTACAGGGTTTATATTTGGGCTGGAAAGACTTATGATTTTAAAACCCCTTGAGATTAAATAAGCAAACCAAAAGTGAATGAAGGAGAAGCCCATAATGACAAATTCCAGTGTCTGCTACCAAGACCCTGCCTACTAAGCTCCTAGTTTTCATCTAGGGAAAATTCCATTATGCTTTGGTGCAGAATTAGGGTTGGCTTCCTTTTTTTCTGCCTGGTCTCCTCAATTTTAACAGCTGCATGTCAGAGAGGTACAACATGGTCCTTTTCATGCCAGGAGTAATTATACTATTCAATTTTGCCAGTGTGTGGATTTTGTTTCAATCCGTTTCTGATCAGGGTTTGAAATCCTCCAGTTTCTTTGCATGCAAAATGGAAAGTTCTTCAGCTGGTGCTGCAGCTAATGCAGGTGGCATTTTACATGCTCTGGTGTATTTTACATGTCGGATTTTACATTACTTTCATGACCCCAGGTTGAACGCAAGGCCCTTTCACCTGTATATGCTTGTGAGATGCAAGCAGGAACCGTTACCTCTCAAAGGCCCACCAATTCTGTTGTTCAAGTGGGACCAGCCACTTATGAGAGTTAGAGTTGCTGAAGGGAATGAGCAGAAATGCTAATTTCTGGACTGAAAAAAATTGGTGAAACTATCTTATATTAGCTTACCAGAGTCCTCCAAATCCCATCCCAAAGCTCATTGCAACCCAAGCCCATATCAGAGTCAATGTTTCATTTTGTTTTGGTAGGGGCAGGGTTGCATAGAAATCTCTGAACAGTTTCACACCTATTTTCCCCATGTACACATCACTTGCACACATATATTCTTTCAAAGTACACATTTTTTTCTGTGTGCATTTTCCACATGTATGTATTATGCTGATGGAGAGACAGATTAACTCTGTAAAGGGAGACACAGCCTTCAATTTACAAGAGCTGAACAGGACTGTCATGGATAGGAGGGTTTTCATTCATAGGATCACTATAAATCAGGGATAATTTTGCAGCCAGTAACAACAACAACAACTGCTGTTGAATATATACAGACTTCAACTGCAGATTGCATCCTGATCAGTCCAGTGCGACCTGGGTAAATCCTGAGCAAAACCAGACTTCAGTGCATTTCCTATATATCCCCATCTTCCACCTGCTAGACAAAAAAGACCATCTGAAAACACACATCTTTCCTTTTACTGGATATTACTGCCCCTTCATCCAGGTCAGAGCGTTTAGCCATAAAGGCAGCCATCCACCAAAAGATGACTGACTTTATTCAATGCCTTTTATTGTTACTTGTTACTGCGCAGTTCTGCACAGTTAAAAGAATCATACGAGCTGAAAGTGCTTAGGATTTTATAGGCTTGTTATTCACACCTTAAGCTCCTTAAAATCAGATGACACACTTTTTAAAAATGCAGCATCTTCTTAATTGATTCCTCTGTTTAAAAACGAAGAAAAGAAATGAAAAAGTCCTCCAAAGTCCACTTGCGTATCCCAGTGGAATCGGCTGCAACATGATATGATATCATGAATCTGACAAATGTTGTCAGAGACTATATGGGAAAATGATCCTGGATTTGTTCAATGAAAATGTCATCCCATTTCATGACTGCTGAAAAAGGGCCAGTTCCATATTTGGGAATTGGAAGAAAGGAAGGAAGGAAGAAAGAAGGATTGCAAATAAAATTGCCAAGGTCATTGTGCATTTGTACAAATCTGCACTTGGGGCACACTCAGAATGCCACGCACAATTCTGGGTGCCCCACTTCAGAAATGATACTGCAGAGGTGTGAAAGGTGCAAGCAAATCAATTAAGGGGCTATAGCCGAAGCTATAACATGTGCTGTCTGTGTGCTTTTGTTTTCGGCTAAGGAAAAGGTCAAGGAAGTTGGGAACATAGTAAAGGTGCATAAAATGATGCCCAGTGGAGTGGAAGATATTTTATTCCTCTCCTAATACTACTAGAGGGATGCAGGTGGCGCAGTGGTTTAAACTGCTGTGCTGCTGGGCTGGTTGATTGAAAGGTCGCCAGTTCGAATCTGCACAACGCCCCAACTCCTGCCAACCTTGCAGTTCGAAAGCATGCAAATGCAAGTAGATAAAAAGGTACCACTTCGGTGGGCAGGTAACAGCATTCTGTGCACTTTGGTATTTAGTCATGCCGGCCACATGACCACAGAGACTGTCTGTGGACAAACGCTGGCTCCCTTGGCTAGGAAATGGAGATGAGCACCACCCCTGAGAGTCGGGCATGACTGGACTTTAATGTCATGGGGAAACCTTTATCTTTTTAATACTAATAGAACCCAGAGTATTCCAATGAACTGGATGTCTGCAGTTTCAGTTTGGATAAAAGAAAGTAGGTGGTTTGGGAGGGGGGGATTGTGAGCACTCATAAAGGATGAAACTTATTAAGGCTAATAGACTTAATAATTCCACTTCAGCATCACTCATTCACCCATCCCTACTTTTCATGTACAAAAAGGTCATGACCCACCTCTGCGTGACACCCCCTCGCATACCTATATGTCGCCAAAAGATCTCAGAGTCTCCTCTTCTCCAGGCTGAAAAGACCCAGTTCCCTCAGTCTCACCTCAGGCAGCTTCTCCTGCAAAGTGGCCACCATCCTTGTGACCCTTCACTGCACCAATTCCAACCTGGCTGTATCCTTCCTGTAATGTGGAGTCCAGAACTGAGCACAATACACCAGTTGTGAGCACACCAGAGCCATATAGAGGACAAGTAATCCCTCTCTCGATCTAGAAGCCACACTTCTGGCTATGAACCAAGGGTGGCGTTCGCCCTCTTGACCGCCACATCACACGGCTGACTCTTGTTCAGCCTGCAGTCAACCAGCACCCTGAGGTCCCTTTCACAAGTGCTGCTCTCCAGCCACTTGTCCCCTAACCTGCACTTATGACACCCATTCCTATGCCCCAAGTGCAAGACCTTGCACTTATCCCCATTGAACGCCATCTTGTTGTCTCCTGCCCACTTCCATAGTCTTTCCAGCTCCTTCTGGATCTGGAGGACCTGCTCCTCAGTTGTGGCCACCACCCTCATTTTAGTATTGTCTGTGAATTTGATCAGCAGACTGGTCACCCCCTCTTCCAGGTCATTAATGAAAAGATTGAACAGGATCAGTCCCCAGACAAAGCCCTGGCTCCCCCCGCTCATCACTGGCCGCCATCCCGATGATTCCTCACTACATTCAAACACACGGGACCAGGATTATTCTGCCAGTAATGCCCCTCCTACACCCTAGATGTGTTTTCTCTTGGTCACAGTTCAAATTAGTCTCTGCTTCAGGGTCCTAAAAATCTGTATAAATGAGTACAGTTATAAATAACACTGAACTGCAAGAGAAGAACTGCTTCTCTCTCTCTCTCTCTCTCTCTCTCTCTCTCTCTCTCTCTCTCTCTCTTTCTTATTTTTTCCTGTTTCGCCCAAGTTCTTTAGTGATCTGTGAGGCTGAAAAGGAGTGAGAACGGATAAAGCCACTGAAGCAAATTACAGAACAGTGATAAAGTCAACGCAATACAGGCACTGCTATCTTTCCTCTGCTGTATGACTCATTACAGTTTTTGATACCTCATTCTACCCGACAAAGATGAAAAGAACAGGAAACGAATCCAGCATAAATTAATTGTCACTCAAGAGTAATTGGAAACAGGACAGGTAACAAATGCAAAACTAGTATTTCTTTCACTCCCAAAGCAATAGGGCGCGGTGGGTTGTAGATTGACTACATTTGCTAAAGAGACACCGATCATTAATAGGAACAGTTACTGAGACAAATTAGGGAAATGTTGTGCATTCCCCCACCGGAACATCAATTTCAGGACAACCTGGCACAGTTCGCACATTACAGCAACACTATGTTGTAAGCCGCCCCGAGGCTTCGGCGAATGGGGCGGCATAAAAATGTTTTAATAAATAAATAAATAAATAAATGTTTGGGTGAGAAAGAAGTGGGAGGAACGGAGCCTGCGGCTTCCCAGTTGACCATCTCATCCTGCATGCCGCGTAATCAGAAAGACCGAAAATGAACCCAGCTTGTGGAGAGAAGGACAACCCAGACACAAAATCCACAAAAGGAACCAGGCAAGTGGGAACCGGTGCGTTTCCTTGCTCACCCCCCACCCCTCGTTCTTGGCTTTCCAGGACTACAGATTTCACTTGCCTTTGCTTGCAGTGGAGAAAGCTGACAAGAACAAAATCGGTGCTTTTGAAACATGGTGCTGAAGGATTGCTTTGCAAATTCCCTGGGCCAATAAAAAGATGAACAGATGGGCCCTGGATTGAATCAAGCCAGCACTTTCCCAGGAAGCAAAAATGACAATGTGGAGGCTGTTGTGCTTTGGACACATCATGAGAAGGCAAGGCTCCCTGGAGAAGACAATCCTGCTAGGAAAGTTGAAGGCAGAAGAAGAGGAAAACCAAATAAGAGACGGATGGACCCCATCAAGGAAGCCACAGCCTTGAACTTGGAAGAGCTCAGCAGGGTTGTCAAGGACGGGACATTTTGAGGGGCTTCCATTCCTAGGGATGCTGAAAGTTAGAGATGACTTGATAGCTGATAAAAACTGTAGTGATGGAGAGAAGACATATTGTGGAAATAGCCACCAGTTCCAATTTCTTCATGAATGTTTAGTGGATGGATCATGTGAATTATCCAAATTGACAGAACGAGATTGCCATCCTATATGCATTTAATTTAGTCATTATACTGACCTGGCTATTATAGCAGAAGAACTATCAATCTATCCCTATCAGGGGGATTCACTAGTGCATGATGTGGGGATGAGTTCCACTCCAGCCTGAGGCAGAGAGACAATGCAATATTCTGGAAGTTTACCTGAGAGAAACTTCCACTGGATGCAGTTGGATGCAAGCTCCAGGGGGGATGCGCAGGACCAAACCATTTACCCTTAGCAACAAGAACCCTCCTCTATCCCCCATGCTGTTGCGGGCACCCCACCTTGCGCTGGAGGAACTAAAATGAAGCCATTGTTAAACAGGGAATTGACAATCCCATCAAAAAGGCACCCCCTTCCTGCCACACTCTCCTTGACAGGTGTCAGTAGACTTTGATGAGGCGGGGGTGGGGAAGGTTCCCCAGAAGGGATTTCAAAATCATCTTATTGGCATTCTCTGAAGCAAGATGACTGTCAAACCACGCCGCCAGAAAGACATTTCTTTTCTTTACAAAGGATACAACATTATGTTGTGCCTCTCAATAGCATTATTTACAGCCATTCTGTGCACACGGAGTGACACCGGGCCAAGAGAATGACAGAAAATGGGTGCTCAGTATCAAAAAAGAACCATTCTGGAAATTGACTGGACCAACCTCTTTCTCTCCTGTTCTCATTTATCCAGTCTGAAATTGAGTTCACCACAAACTTGGGGGTTTTCTAATCTTATATGCTGCTCATGCCACAGTTGTGAAAGGAGTAACTCCATCTATTTTCCCCATGCCGTACAAAATACTATAACCTGGTATCTTGTTGCAGCTGTCCTCACCGAGTGCTAAATTTCTGCAGATTCTCACAGTTACAAGTAAGGGTGTTGTTTCAGCCACTCGGTCTTTTCTGATCTGTCCTGTTGTGTAGATGGAAGCTAATTTGCACCGCTTTCCTTCTTTTCCCAATCAATGGACAAATTCTGTCTCTGCATGTCCATCTTGGGTCAGAACATCCAAACACTGCCCACCTGTGTACGGTTGACACAGGTACAAAAACAGCAGGGCTGATCTTCCCATTAAATGTAATAAAGCCCCCACATCACCGTGTCCAACTTCCCAAACCTTCCAGCCGCTTGTGTTATCACTCCAGGCTATTAATTCCAACTCAAGTGAGGGGAAAAAACCTCTTGTCACAACAGAGAGCTTGACCAATGTCCTGAGCTGGTTTCTTCCCTCTTTCCTTCTAGTTAGCAAACTCAAGAGAATCTTGTGATGTGCAGCCCCTTTACTGTACAGATATCAAAACAGCATGTATGCTATTGGTCTTCTTCCAAAGTTGAGGGAGAAACATTGGCCTGTGGAAAGAGCTGAATCCAAAAGGGAAGCTTCCCTTCTGTCCCTCCCTTTTGGTAAAACTTCCGGCTCCACTGTGCTGCTGGGCTGGTTGATTGAAAGGTCACTGGTTCGAATCTGCACAACGGGGTGAGTTCCCGTTGCTCCGTCCCAGCTCCTGCCAACCTTGCAGTTCGAAAGCATGCAAATGCAAGTAGATGAAAAGGTGCCACTTCGGTGGGCAGGTAACAGCGTTCCGTGCACCTCGGTGTTTAGTCATGCCGGCCACATGCCCACGGAGACCGTCTGCGGACAAACGCCAGCTCCCTCAGCTAGGAAACGGAGATGGCACCACCCATAGTGTTGGCCACAGCTGGACTTAATGTCATGCGGAAACCTTTTCCTTTACCTTTTATTATGTTTCTATCTCAGCTTTCCATCATTGTGGGACTCAAGGTGGCTCCCAGGTGGTCTCCCCTCCAAGCTCAGGCCAGTCCTGGATCTGCTTAGCTTCAACATGGTGGAGGCCTTATGTGCCTTCAGACCATACTCTGGGCAACTGCTACCCCACCCATCCTGGAAACCCTGAAAACCCCTTCCAAAGCAGGCCAGTTCTCATGCTCTTCTGAGTAAGTTCACCAAACACCCTTGAAGCTTCCTCTGCCCCGCTTGGTCCTCCATATCCTGCTCAGAATCTGACAAATCAGTGAGAGATGGGCCACTCGCTGCACCCACCTTCAAACCTACCAAGCTCAAAGCCGTCCATCAGCCATGTGTGGGACTCAATAAATGCTCCTTTTTGGCTGGCTGGAATGCAGGACGAAGAGAATGTTCTTTCTGTTCATAAATCATGCAAACATGTTGCATGTGAATGAAAGCAGGAGTGCTGGTTTTTGGAGAAATATTTGCAGAGTCCCAAATTTTTGATTGCATCCAAAAATGCACTTTTCTTTTAAAGTACATTTTGAGAGGCTCATTGCTCAAAAAGCACACAGTTTAAAAAATAGGCACTGGAGAGCCAGGGTGCTGTACCAGTTAAGAGTGATGGACTGGGACTCAGAGGATCCAGGTTCTAATCCTTTCTCAGCCATGTATGTATTTTGTTGTGTCGTGTTGTATTATTGTATTGTATTGCATTGTATTTTATTTAATCACTATTTTAAAAAATTAGTATTTTAATCATTTTGAACAGTCACTTTGATTTTTGTCTTTTATGTAATTTTTATTGAATGATGTTATTTATATAGGTGATTTGATTTTTTTTTGTATCTCAATTTTATGGATTGTGAGCTGTCCTGAGATGCCGAGGCATAAGAGATGGCATATAAATGTTTTAAATAAATAAATGAATAAATGAATGTAGCTCTAGAATGACTAAGTTGCTATCTCTTAGCTTAACCTACCTTGCAGGGTTGTTGTTGTGAGGATAAAAATGCAGAGAAGGCGACCCTAGTGAGCTACCCAGATATCCTTGCAGGAGGAAGAAGGTAGGATATAAATGTATATAATGGTTATTATTGTTATCATTTTCGTGCTGTAGTGGATAATGGGGGAGGACAAATTTTTGTAAAAACCACCTTGGAAACTGTACTTTACCCATATGGATGAGCCAAGAAACAGTTGAAAAACAATCCTGACCAGGAAGGGCTCACACGGCAGCATGAGCTCTGCCCAGGTGCCCATCCCCTGTGATCCCCATTGCCAGGGAGCAGGGCCGTGCTCAGCAGCCTCGCCTGCTCTGCCCCGTCACTGATAGCCTGACCCTACTTGCTTCTACCTGTTGGAGGGAGCAGGTCCGAAGTAAAAGGCCTGGCACATGAGCCTACACTCCCGATGCAATGCAAACCCCGATCGGACACTGTCAGGCCAGATCCGACATGTGTGTTGCAGTCTTTCTGGTCCAGACTGTTCCCTGCCAACACACAAAGGGTCACAGGGCCAAGCCATCACCGAGGAAATGAAAAAAAGGGGCCTGGGGGTGCCCCCTGTCCATCCTACCATATGAATCAGACCTGGTTGAATGCCCAGGTAGGGCTAGAATGAATTTCGGAGAATCATAGAATAGTAGAGTTGGAAGGGGCCATGAAAGCCATCAGGTCCAACCCGCTGGTGGTGCAGGACACCAAGCCACACCATCCCGCTCAGCTGTCCAGTTTTGCCTTAAATGTCTCTAGTGTGGGAGAGCCCACCACTTCTCCACCCAGCTGATTCCACTGCTGAATTGCTCTGACCATGATGTCCAGCCTGAATCTGGGTTGTCACAACTTGACTTGATTATTCTGTGTCCTATGCTCTGCAGTTTGACTCGACAAGTGCTGGCAAAGAGGGCGATGGACAGCCAGGACAATGTGTCTTCTATCAGCTTTTTTGGGGACCTTGGCCAGTCAGGGAGGATGGGGCAAGCTGCTGGATGACATGGTGTTGCGCGCATCTAGGTGATCGTTGTCTACACCAAGATATTAACAGGGGTAAGTGTGATGTATAAGCATGAGAACAAGAGAGTGTGGTGTAAATTAATAGGGGGCCATCTTTAGACAACTGTCCTTGAATCGGTAAAAAGCATATTCTGTCCCCCCACCTCCCCCAAGTTGAATTTTTTCCAAAAAGACTGTGAGAAATAATACTTCTCTTGATCTTAACTGCACAACAACCCTATGTAGAAGGTTAGACTGAGAGTCAGTGACTGGCTCCAAACTCACCCTGTGAGTTATGACCTGGTGAGGGTAGGATCCAGATACCCAGTCCAACACTCTCACCAGTGTGTACACTCCCACTCTCTGTGTACACTTGGTACACTGACTGCTGGGCTGAAGTGACATTTGAACTCTGGTTTGTATGATAGGAGCTATCTTGTTTCTGGTGTATTGCTGTGATCAAGAATGAAGCAGAACATATTCTAGCATTAAAGTTATACATTGTTTTTTGAAGCTTTAGTAAGTCATCCTACACTGTACTCAGTAGCTCAAAAAAGGTACCTATTCTGATATATTGCTAACCTGATTTTGTGGGCATCTGTTCATATGTAATCAATTAATCGCTAGAGAGCAGGACTGGATGGCCCCATGATCCAATCCTTCAAGGCAGTTTTCTATTCTCAGTGAATTGTCTTCAGGTCTTCTGTACCCTGCACAATCTCTCTGTGACAACGTTACTTTGGACCAGTCAAATAAAACAGAAGAATATACGTGCATCAATCAGCCATATACCTCTCTCCCTTTCTCTTGTTCTCTCTCTCCCTCTCTCCGTCTCTCTCAGAATCAGTTGCCGAGGACGTCTGTAGAAATTCTCAATCTTAAGAAGCGATCATGAATCCTTACACATTGCGATCAGTTATCAAAATTGCCAAGTGACAAGATACATTAGCAGCGGTATAATTTTAGGTCTTATGCTAATATGTCATTGCCTTGGAAACAGAGATATACAAATTTTCCTGCTGCCATTCACTCACTCTGCCGTTTCTGTATGCAGTCGTTTTTCTTGGATAATAATTCATCCTTGGAGTAACCGAAGGTTCCCAATTTAAGAGCTGACAGAAGAGCAGGCCTGACAGTCGTTGGCCTTTGGTTGCTCCTTGGAGGAGTAGAATGAATCGGCCCTGACCCTCCAAACACAAGCCACCGCTGAATGAAGGAAAGAGGATGGATAGCTCTTGTGTGGGCTGATCGGAGATAATGAAGTAGTTCACCAAATTACCATGTGTGTAGGAGTTTACAAGAAAAGGGAATAGAGATGAGACCTCCTCCTGGGCGGCTGCATTCATGATTTTTTTTCCTAAACGTGGAACTAAAAGGATAACCACTGAGAAAAAGCTATCATGGGATTGCTTCATGTAGGAAAAAATGTAAGGGGTGATTTATAGAAGAGCTTAGAATTAGGAATGGTGTAGAGAAAGGGGCGAGGGAGACGATTTTCTCCTTCTCCAACAACACACACGCCTGGGGTCGTTCCATGAAAGGGATGGGTGGGCAATCAGAACAGAGAAAAGGAAGTCCTTCTTCACACAGCATATAGTGGAACTATGGGTTTTGATGCCATGGGAAGTGGTGATGGCCACCAAACTGGATGGTTTTCAAAGGGGAGAGGGCAGATTCATGGAGGACTCTTTGTGGCTACCAGCCTTGCTGGCCATGTGCCACCTCCACTATCACAGGTGTCATACCTGCATACACCAGTTGCTGAGGAGCTTAGGCAGGTTGACTTTCGTATCGTTTGAGGGATCCTGTGGGCAGCAGGTTTGCCACCCTGTGCACGGAGTGCTTGATTGGGTGGACCATTGGTTTGCTCCAGCACGACTTTACCTATGCTCCTATGTTCTTATGTGTGCACGGAGTATTACAGGTCTATAACACCTTAGACAGAATTTCTGTATTGTCTCAAGAACAATCCTTTCCAGTGGGATCTATTCATACATTCCTCTGCTAATTGGTAAGTGCACAGTGATCATGGGGAGAGAGTTCAAGAGCTTGGTTCGTGTGTGTGAACGTGAGTTTGCTTGAATGGCCTATCATGAGTGCCCTAGCACTGGCTGGCACAATTTTTTGTGTGGATACATTATAGTTTGGTAATGCTGAGGGCACAGACAGGGTCCTTGAATAATGCTCAGTATTGTCTATCTCAGCTGGCCAAAGAGACCACTTTGGGACTACTAAACTCCAAAAACAAGCCACTGCTTGTTTCAAAGGAATCAAAGCTTTGCTCTCTCTCTCTCTCTCTCTCTCTCTCTCTCTCTCTCTCTCTCTCTCTGTGAGTGAGAGAGAGAGTGTGTGTGTGTGTGAGAGAGAGAGAGAGAGAGAGAGAATGAGATCTCCATTATTCTCAGAGAAATCTCTTAAGGGAAATCTACTCTTGATCTAGTTGATGTTAACAAAGGTTCTCCTCTATCAAAATCTTCCATACTGAAGATGGAGTTCTCTCAGCTGCAGGCTTTTCTGGATGAAGCTATTTGTGCCCTTTGTTTGTTAATTGAAACTGCCTTTGTCACCTTGATGGATGACATGCAATTGGAGATGGACAACGTGAGTGCTGCGCCTTTGAGTCTCCTGGCTCTCTCAGTGGTGTCCAAAGCAATCACTGTCCCCTGAAACCTGTAATTGTGCTTAGACAGAGGATTACAGCTGCACCGTCTGCTGCTTCTACCACAGAACTAAGGGGACCATCTAGTTCCTGACAAGTAGGATTCCCTAGGCCTCAATCATATCGGGCAGGTGTGCATTCTATAAACCTCAATTCAATCAACATAGAAACATAGAAACAGAGCGAGTCAGAAGGGGTCTCCCGGGCCATCTAGTCTGACCTCCGGCACCAGCCAGCTCCGCTCACAACATGCCCGCTATGAGCATGTCCAGCCTATCCTTGAACACCCGCACCAATGGGGTCTCAACCACCTCCCGTGGAAGCCCATTCCACACCCTCGGGGTCCTGACTGTCAGGAAGTGCTTCCTGGCATCCAAATGGAACCTGGGTTCCCTGAGCTTTGCTCCGTTGGAGCGCGTCCTGCCTTCCTCTGCAGGGGAGAACAGGTCCCTACCCACCTCCATGTGACTCCCCCTCACATACCTGTATGTCGCCAACAGATCCCCTCTGAGTCTCCTCTTCTCCAGGCTGAAGAGACCCAGTTCCCTCAGTCTCACCTCATACGGCATCCCCTGCAAACCGGCCACCAGCCTTGTGACCCTACTATTTTCTGCTGCTGGTTTTAACAGAGGCATCTTCTTGCTTTTTGCTTTGTTTGTTTTTGTACTGATATTTGCTCTGAGTTGGTATATATTCTTTCCTAGCTTTTATTGTAACCTGTGGTGAACTGTGTGGATAAGCTTGATATAAATTTGCTGAGAACATTTATTTGTTTGTTTGTTTGTATTTTATTTATTGGATTTATTTGAAAGCTGCCTGTTAGCATTGTACTTTCTGGGTGGCCATTCCAGTGAAAATACAGATAAATAATGTTAGGTAAAATGATGCAATTAAAATATAATCAATAAATATCATTCCATGTATTATAGTATATTATGGCTTCCCCTAAGCTCACATTCTACTGTATACTTTACACATAAGTAGACCTATGGGCTAGTTCTTCTAGGACATGATCAACATCTGCTTAGTAAAACAATACCTGCACATTTCAGCCTCCTGACTTTGAGTTTTCTTTCAAGAAACCAAAGTATGCCTGGTGTGACAAAATCTGCCCTGAGATCCCTCCAAAGGATGGAATAGAAATACTTTAAATAACTAACTAAATAAATAATAAAATGAGCCCAAATTTGCAGAAGGATAGATCCATGGGATACTTTTATAACCCCAACAAGCATTTTTAGGCAAATGTTATTGTTAAGCAAAGTTGCAGGAAAAGTTAAGTCTTAAATTACATGTACTAGCTGAAACTTGTCCATTCCTATGCTGTTTGAAACCTACTGCGGAAAAAAAACATTCAGCCAAACAAAGTCCATTTCATATGCACCATTTGCCTTACCGGAGCACTTTTGTCTGGGGTCAAAAATGACCCCTTGTGCAATTAATTCTAGGTTTCATATTGATTTAGGGTGAAGTGTTTATATACATTTTTTAAAGCTTTTGCATTTAAAATTTCACAATGAATTTGTTAGCACCTGTATTTTTGTATTCTAGCACTCACAAACAAACTTTGACTGCTAATTTGGTTGTCCCTGTTTTGTTCAAGAAGGTGTGAGTTAGGTAAATTCAGACCCCAGATGGTTTGAAATAAATTTCACATGCATGCCAAGCTGTGAACGATCCTTTCTCGACCCATCAAGGTTTTTCGGAGGTTAAGCATGGTATTACTAGAGAATGAAAGGAGACCAGAACTAGTTGGGCATTACTTGGAAACAAAGAGAAATCCTTCCTGAACAGCATATATCAGATTACAAAACCCGTTGCTGCCATTTTCTGTGAAGGGTCAGCTCCTTCCTTTGTTGCTCATAGACAAAGAGCATGTACCAGGCACGATCGATGCCGCAGTTAGCTAAACAGCTGCCTAATAGCAGGGTTTGTGGAAGTCCGAGGTTTGCTTGAAGACAAAGGAAGAAAAGGTTTTCTTTTTTTCCATATGTGAGGAAAGCCTTTTGTTCTCATTACTGTGTTTATTTTCATTCTGTTCAGCAGCTGGGTTTGTTTGACAAGGGCTTTGCTACCCTCCCTCCCTGCAACAATTTTGCTTCCCAACTGCTGTGCCGCAAGAGAGTGTGTGTTTATTAATTTATATATTTATCACATTGATAGTCTCCCTTTCCTCCTCCAAAGATCTCAAGCGACATTCACAGGCCTGCTTTTCCTCTCCATCTGATCATGTGAGTGAGTGGGGACCAGAATGTAGCTCTCAGAACTCCACCTCAACATTCTGGCCACTAAAGCACCCTGGGTTTTGACCCTATCCCTGCCAATATTTCTTCTTGTGCAGTTGTAGCTAGAGGTGAGGCAGAATTGAGAAGAACTTCATGGTTCCCAGTGGGGAGATGTAGGTTTGGCACCATGAATAGCTCCTTTCAAGTTCAGACTGAAAGCGAGAGTAGCTAAACTATCCTACTGATGTTGGAACCATCTGCCCCTATTAAAGGTTTCATGAAATCCTTTTCTACCCTTCAGGATTTTCTCCATTTTGTCCCAGCTGGGACAGCAATGGTGCCCATTTCTGAGTCCTGGTAGAGGTGGCTGGCATGTTCCATTTGACAATTCTTCTCCTGCTTTGCTCAGAAACTTCTTGTGAGGGCAGGAAGCACTGCCTTCTCATTGGCATCATCTGAGCAGGAAAAGTGAAGTCATACTACAGTTGGAAGGGGCCATGAAGGCCATTGAGTCCAACGCCTACTGTTGCAGGACACCAAGTCACACCATCCCACTCAGATGGCTGTCCAGTTTCGTCTTGAATGCCTCTAGTGTGGGAGAGCCCCCCACCTCTCCAGGCAGCTGGTTCCACTGTGTATTGCCCTGACAGTGAGGAAGCTTTTCCTGAAATGTAAATTAGAGGCTGTATGATGTTTAAAGGCACACCATCAACCCCTGAGATGCAGCTCGCATCTATGTCCAGGAATGTGTGAAGAATCCAGCAAAGGGTTTAACAAAATCCAGTAGATTTTCTCAGCTTGGCTCCATGGATTCCATTTTGTCAACCCTGAGCTAATGCTGACCAAAGTGAGTCTTGCTAGCATGTAGACCTATGTTTTTTTAAAAAGGGACATGTTATAAATAAAAAAAAATGAAGGGGCATTTGTACCATGTGCCAAGTGACTATCTGATTTTGCATGACTCTGAAATTAACTGCCAGAAATTCCGAGAGAAATTCTGTACAAGTTTAGCAATGTTACGGAACCTGTGCAGATAGTGCTAGAGAAATGCAGTTCTTGGCTCCAAATATGCAAAAATATTTGGTGGAATCTCAAGGAACTGAACACACCCCCACTCCTCAATTCTATGCATTTTTGGCTGCAAGGCTGTAAATGTGCTGAACGTCATCCAAGCTCAACCTGAATGAGTTTTCCAATGTGGCACCGCCTAGAAGATCCCTTCTGCACATCCCTTTCATTTGAATTCCATTTTCACAACACTAGTGACGAGTGAGGCTAGATGAGGAGAGATAAAAAACAAGCATGAAAACAGCTCATGCAAAATAGTAAAAAATAGGTCAAGGTATGACTCATCTTTCCTTTGTGCTAAAGGCTTTGCTGATGATTAATAGATTTGTACACAGAGATTCTGAATGGAGTTAGGCGGCAGTTTGAAAGCATGCACACTATGGAGACAGTGGATCACGAGACAAATCTTCTTCCTTTCATGCCCAGTGAGATCTTCCCATGTAGCTCCTTCAGCCCTGCTCAAGCTGAATGGGGAAACTCTGCACCGCAATGCACAGAAAAGAGCCAATGTGCAGGTCCAGCTGGTGGAAGAATCTCCTTATAAACCAAAACTGAACACTACCTTCAGTATGCGCTTGGTGTAAACTTGGCTTGCTAGGTCTTATGGAGAAGCCCAGACTAAAAGTCAGAAATAGAGCCATTCCAAGTCTGGGAGTCCAGTTTATCACGTGGTTTTAAGCACATACAACATACACACAGAAGCATGTACCCTTTCTAATCCTCATTCTCCTACAAATCACCCACCATTTATCAGCTGCCCACTCCAAGAGCCCATTGACTATTGGGCCCTACCCCAAATGAAGTTGCTCCACTCCCAAGGTGGTCAACTAGCCCAGTTTCCTATTCTCTGGCAGCCTGGACAGGCCAGAAGTACAGCTGCAGCTGCCCTTGCATTTCAGAGGAGTCCCTCCAAAGAAACTGGACCCAGCAGTTAGTCTAGCCTACCTAGAGCTATATAAGCAGGTGGGCTGGTGAAGGAGGCACCCTCCGAGCAGCAGGAGCCCCAGAGGGGAAGAGTCCAGCCTCAGGGAAAATGCAGCCACAGGCAAATGATTTAGGGAACCACGAGCTCAGCAACAGCAGGGCATGGACTCTCTTCTCCCTTCTTGTAGCAAGTATCAATGCAAATTAATGACTAAATGCTCGTGTCTCTTTTTATCCTAGTAAGCAGTTTAGTTTTCTGGTAAGCAAGCCCAGTGATAGCAATTAAATAGCAAAACAGTTATAAAGGTTGAAAGCCAACAGGGGTGGGAGGGCAACTGGCTTGGCCAGTGCATTGTGGGGTGGGGGCGGGGGTGTATTCAGTGTAAGGAGCTCCTGGCTGTCTGGAATAATTTCATTCCCCTGTGCCAGCATCCAGGATGTGGGCAGCTCACTAACAGGACCCAGTTAACTAGCTTGGAGCACAAGGGGTGGTTCAAAAGCACAGTCAAGCAGTCCAAGGTCTGAACCAGAAGTTGAAGCATCAGGAAAAGTCTGTTCAAGAGGTCAGCCTGGTCAAACAAGCCAGGAGGCAGGAAACTGAGGAGGCAAGCGGAGGGGAGCCGGTCCCTGGAGGGCTGGAGCAGGAGAGGCAGCATGCAGGGGTCAGGCAGCCAGGCAGGGTCCAGGAGGAGCAGGAACACAGGCAGAGAGGTCCAAGAGGCCAGCCAGCCAGGCGCAACCCAGAGAACCTTCCTTGCCAAGGCAGGTCCTGCAGGTAAGAGCCAGTTGTTCCATAGTTTCCCCCCAGGGCTCCCGGGGAGGGGGGCGCATGAGAGCCCTGGCAGGGGCAGGAGATTGGGGTAGTGATCCTGCGACTACCAGGGCTCCTGAGCTGGTCCTTGGCCAGCAGAGGGAGCCCCGAGGCTGCCTTGGGTCTTGACACCCTGCAGCCCAGGGTGCTGAAGTGGAGAGGCCAAGGGAGACAAAGAGCTGGGAAAACAAGACGCCCAGGGAGTGCATTGCGGGGTTCTAGTTTTTGTGTGACAGCTCCTCTGCCCTCATGGGAAATGGTGGTCTTGGGGAAGGGAGAGATCCTTTGGCAGAAGAGGGAAGGGATTCCCAGAAGAGGGAAGGGAGCTTTCCTTGGATGGCAAGCTTTTTGAACTGAGAATTCACCTTTGGGGGCTCCGGGTTTGTAATGTTGGAAGAGTCAGTCCTTACACGTAGGCAGCAAGGTTTGTGATGGGTTTGTAGAACCAGTGGTCTGCAGGGTACTGATGGCACTGGAAAGCTCCTGGAAGCCCAATTTAGGTTGCTGGGTTGAACGTTGAAATCCTGGACCACCAAGGCGGCTTACTCTGAAATTCTACCTGTACTACTTACCTGGCCACCTGAGGCATGTCAAAGTCTGGCTGCACCAAGGTGCAGGGAGGAAGAGTACAGATTTCCTTGTCACTGTGGCACATTCTGGGACAAACTGTCCCTGTATGAGATGGAAAGGCTGCCTGTGAACCAAGACGGAACCAGAACGCTGGTGCAAAACATATGAGAAGCGGCAAAGCCGCTTTTGAACTGCGCCCTGTGGGAAAGCTGATGGGAACTGGTTTGAGTGTGATCCTCCCGAAGGGATGCAGACGAAAAAGGTTTTGACTATTGAAAGGTAGAAGGGGAGGAAGTAGGTCCTGAGCATGTGGAGAAGCACGATAACCAATGAAAGAAGTCTAAGAACTGAGGTGGAAGTCTAGGCTTGCCAGATCTGTCTGAAGGGATGCACGGTGTATGTATTCCTAAGCGAACACTAAAGTCCTTCAAGGCAAAGAGCTAGGGACTCCACTTCGAAAGGACAGCCTTGAAATAGTGGACATTACAGAAACCTGGGTGGGTGGAGGGAACTGATGGGCCATGGGTGCCTGGATAGACCTTCTCTAGGAGGGACCAGGACAGCCAGACCGGAGGAGGTGTTGTTCTGTGCACCAAAGATGGCAGCGCACTTGGAAATCTAAGACTTCTCCACAGAGGCATGTGGGTGATAACACCTGGCTCCAAAACCCAGTTAGTTCTAGGAACATGCTATCTTCTGCCAGCCCTGAATGCTGAGGGTGATCTTGAGATGGAAGATGAATTCAGAGAGGTGTCAAAACAGGTCGTATTCTAATGGTGGGTGACTTCAGTTGTGCCCCCACTGAGCTGAAAAGTGCCATGTTCCAGTTCTGACAAGTGGTTGAAATGTTGACCCCCTAAATGGCTGTGCTCTAGAACACGGAACTGATGGGAGGATTTATTCCTACGTCAGGTTGCCTGCAACATTTTCAAATGGAAATGTTGAACCAACTGGAAACAGTGACCGCCGTTCTGTCAGATTCAAAATAGATTTCAGGGGAAGCTTCCAGAAAGGTCCGACAAAGTTACATTCGACTTTAGAAGCGGAAAGCTCTAAAACAACACCTATACTGAACGATCTGCATTGGTTACCAGTTGTGGCCCGGGCCCAGTTCAAGGTGCCTGTGTTGACATACAACGCCCTAAATGGCTTAGGCCCAGTTATCTTGGGGAGTGCCTGCACCCAGATGTGCCTACCCAGCCTTTGAGCTCTACGCAGGGGGCCCTCCTGTGCGAGCCACCCCCTGGGAGGTGAGCGGGATGGCCGCGAGGAGCAGGGCCTTTTCTGCAGCTGCCCCCCCACACCTGGAATGTGCTCCCCAAGGAGATCCACCTGGTACCTTCCTTACTTTCTTTTGGCCGCCAGGCAAAGACCTTCCTTAAAAAAAAAAAAAATTAATAGCTAATTGCCATAGACCTTTGTGTTGTATGTGTTACTGTATCTTATTGCTGTTTTTAATGTGTAATATGTTATGGTTTTATTATGCTTTATTGTGTTTTTATCTCGTGCTGTGAGCCGTCCAAAGGTGCTGTGGCACCATCATGCAACAACAACAACAACAACAATAATAATATGAGGGAGCTGATAAAAAGGAATTAAAAGGGGGAATCAGGAGGCTTTAATTCCTTTAATTACACTAATGGAAGCTCAGGCAACATGTAGGCCACCACACAGGACCAAGTGCGTGAGGCCACCAGCGTGACTAGCGAGGCCTGTCAGGGAAGCCACCAGAGAAGAGAAGGCTTCCTTCAGAAAAGAGAAGCCCTGCTCAAATGAGAAAAGCGAAAGGAAGCACAAATGTGCATCATTGGGATGGCCTTAAGAAGTCATTCACCCTTTGCTGGAAAGTCTGGGCAGAAGGACATTGTTGACCTCATATTCGACTCTACTCATGCCAAAGTTGTCATGCAAGGGAAAGATGGTTAGGAAGACACACACGGCTGAGGACTCTTCCATGGCTTCATGGACAAGGGTTGCTGAAGCCTTCAGTGATCATCTCCAGTCCACCCAAGCAGGAGAACATTGCTTAGATCCTCTAGAAGCAGAATCCTGTGCATATTTAGACCCAGCACGGTTTAGTGGGACAGGGGAGACCTGGAACTGGGAATGGGGAGATTTGGAGACTAGTTTCTACTCAGTGTGAAGTTCACTGGGTGAATTGGGACCAGTCGCTCACTCTCAGTCCAAGATACCTCAACGTTGTTGTGAGGACAAATTGGAGAAGGGGAAGACCACTTTGCCACGTTGCTCTTCTGCTGCTTGGAAGAAAGCGGAGTATAAATGTAGCCAATGAATGATAAATACATTGACACGGACACAAGTCCATTGACTTCCCTGGCATCCATTTCTGAGGAACTGTGCAAAGGACGTTAGCCTAAATTTTGCACAATAACAGTAGCAGGAACACCAATTTCAGGATATTCCTATTTGGATGTTTATGGTGCTTAATGTACAATTTCCTTATCCAACACTTATGTCTAACTTAAGATTCAGGCATGGCTATCTGGTGAGTTTTGATCTGATAGAATGTAGTGGCAAAACTTCATCATTCTAAAATAATCCATTAAACTTACCACTTTTGAAATGGATGGATCACGTGAAACTGGGAACCTATGTAGATCTCAGTCATTCATTGGGGTTAACACAATGCAGGCCAAAGTCTAGAGGTAGACGGACTGTAATTGTCCTCTGAGCTCTCATTTTGTAAATGGTTTCCCTTAACAGCAGCCTTTTCCCAACCCATCAACTCTTGATCTTCGCTGGGTCACAGTCAGATTTGCAGAGCAGAGCGAGAATTCCCGCCTGTCTTGCAGTGCATAAAGAATTCTGAAAAAGTATTATATTGCAGATTTGGCCTTCAGTAGAGTCATAACATTTAAAATGCCATTAAACCTGCGCTTTCGCTTCTCTGTGGGTTTCCGTGTCCCACGGCTTGCAAAATTTCAGTATCCGCAGGGGTTCCCATTGTACTTGGAGCTCTTTGCAAAGCCGCATGTATTTCTACAAAGCCATTCTGGAGGAAAAGGGGAGAATGGTGTGAGCCTTGATGTAGGTTTGACACTTATTTATATACCTTATTATGTATTGTAGTCCCTGGTGATCATTTTTCCCAGTGATCTAACTGGCTTTGTATTCTTAACTGCCTAAAGACCTCAAGCACCATGGTTCTACATTTTTATTATTTTTTAAAGGCAAAATGAAAGGAAAAAAAAAAAAACACATTGCATGGTTCTTAAGAATGCTGCAACAGACAATCTGATCTGGAGAGTTTCAGAAGTGGTTAAAGGTTTCCAGTTGGAAGCCAGAGCTTCTGTCCTCAAAGCATTTAATTGAGACATCCTACTTTATTTTTCCCCCTGGGAGGTTTGCTTAAAACTCAGTTGAGTGTATTGATTATTTATTTGGCTTAGTTAGATCTATATAGATTGTGTTCCTTTCCATGCCATAGAGTCAGGTTTCACAACAGTGATCAGATACACTTACGATCTACAGATGTGCATTCTCTGCATGGGTAAAAGCAAAGTCTCAAAATGTAAAGATACTGACTGTGTTTGAAATATGGTGCTGGAGAAAAGCTTTATGAATCTCCTGGATTCCTCAAGCCAGAGCTTTCCCTAGAAGCAAAAATGACAAAAGTGAAGCTGTCCTAATTGGACACATCATGAGAAAACAAAACCCCTGGAGAAGACATCTTCATCGAGTTGTCCTCTACCACCACAAGAACCCTTTCCTGCTAAGTCACTCCTGACTCAGATCTGATTGACAAATTGGCATGTTGTAAAAAGAATGAGTTCTAGGTGTGACCCGACACTCATCCCAGTACCGCTAAACACAGTGCTGGGCTAGATAGCCCCTGATTCCAATCGAACATGGCTCTTCCTATAACCTTCTGAAGGCAAAGCAGGTGAAGCCTCTTTGTTCTGCCTCATCCTCAGAGTGATGTGTAGTCTATTTTTGTTGTGTTTTTGAGCTTACCTAATCACGGCAAGGCAGCCAATGGTCCTGTGTGTTTGTTTTCGTTCTATTACACAGCTCTCCACTGCTCTGCAGCCTCCCAGGCTGTCTGATCTGACAAGAAAAAGCCCCCTAGGAGGAATCGCTTTGTGCTGTCTTCTCCAATCTTTAATTGAAGTGTGGGGAGCAAAGGAGGCTACAGGCTGCTGCAGAGATGATGGTACAACGCAAAACAGGGCACATGTGAACTCTCCTCTATGTTATTCTAAGTAACACAAACACAAGAAACTCAACCAGTAGGATTTCTCTGAAAATTCCTTCTCCGTTGGATTTCTTTGCAAAATGTACGGCTTCTTCCTCTTCTTTGTATGTCTTTGTCATCCTCCTCCTTTACTCAATTTGAATGAGAATATTAAAAAATTGTGGGAGGAATTTTCCATACAACACCAAATGTTCAAGTCTAATTGTGAGCATCCCTTATTAAGGGATGGGCAACTGAGTCTTATAGATATCTCTTTGAGAAGACCAGAACACATGCTTTCTTTCCTTTTGAAGTTGTACGTCTTTTTTCAGCCTGCTTACTGAACCCTGTTCCTTGAGAATTTTGAAATGAAAGATAAACTAGCAAGCAACTGTGCTGGCAGTTTTAAGTTGGCTTTCTCTGACTCTATTCCCAATGAGACAAATAGGGTTTTATGATAAATTTGGCCAATGTGAATGGCTCAGCAGTTGATGTAGCACAGGGAAGTTTTGATGAATGTGTTTGCATGAAGAGAAATATGATAGGTGCAAGGAAGGAGTGCCAGGCAGGGAAAAACAAAGATGTTCCAGTTTGTAAGCGATAGTAACATTTCACTTGACTCTCTCTCCGCGCTCCCAATCCCCCCTCAGTTTGAGAACCCCTGATCATTCTCATTGTTTTGGGTATTGTCCTCAAGTCTTGGGGCTCCTTGATTGTTCACACAAGATGTCTGAAGCGTATAGGTGAGGTGTCTCTATTGATGTTCCCAAGGACTGCTATCCATACAGAAGAGGGAAGTTTCAGCAGGTAAGGGAACCCCGAAGTTTGCAGAAATAAATGGTTACAAAAGAGTATTTTGAGGGGGAAGAATCCTCTCCCCAACAGCTCAGCCCAACATGAATCAAACATGACCAGCAGTTATGCAATGAGGATTGACTGGGAAAAAGCAAAAGCAAAATGAAACCAAAATGGGGGAAGGGAAGGGAAGGGAAGGGAAGGGGTAACTGGGAGGAGGACACAGCTGACTGATTGACTGAAGGGGTGTTGCTAGGCCAGGGTCCATCTGCAACTAGTCCTGAATTTATCTCCTACATTCTCAGATCTTTTCCCCAGAACTTGGACTATCCAATGATCATTGTTGGATTCCTGACCATTTCCCTCTTGCAAAGAACCCAAGGCATGTTCTCCTCCCCTCCATTTGATCCTCACAACAACTCTGTGAAGTAGGTTAGCTTGAGAGTGAGTGATTGGCTCAAAGCACGAGACTCAGTCTGACAACTGCTTCCACCTGGATCTCTACCCTGGCTTGATGGCAATGGAAGATGTCATTCTTGGCTTAATGGCCCATGCAAGGGACAATCCTTAAGAAGAATTGACGTGGGGGAGGGAAGGTTTAGGATTAGTGTGGGATATAATATAATGAGTCCGCTCAGAGATGCTGTTGCTGATAAGGATGGGTGGATTCACAAAACCCAAGCTCACCACTGCCCCTCTCAAAGCACAAAGCTCAATGCACCAGACCTTACATGTTGCTTTTTCTTTTTACTTGAAAGCCATGTCTGCTCATGCATCTTTTCCCAAACTTTGCATATTTTCAAAGGTCTGCATCCATCTCCTGTTAATTAATGCATGCTTGTGTGCCTTTTCCAACAGTACAATTTTTATGCAATGTTTCTTTTGGTCCACGAATCACACTGCAACAAAAGACATTTATAGATTTTAACCATACTTTGTGTCCAAGTCCGTGTTCAGTCCTGACAACACAAATCAGGTACATTCCTGATTTTTAAAACCATGAAATGAATTTCTTATACATCCCCAATTGCTGGTACTCACAAAATTCACTTGGAGAGCAGAGAGCCTGGCATCTTAAGACAATAGAATTTCGGGCACATGTGCTCCAGGCTTCCACATTCCTGGTGTATATAATGATGATGATG
The DNA here is from genome assembly GCF_004798865.1 of Varanus komodoensis. NCBI lineage: Eukaryota > Metazoa > Chordata > Lepidosauria > Squamata > Varanidae > Varanus > Varanus komodoensis. Next base: position 62,120,543 of record NW_025335941.1, on the reverse strand, counting down.
TTATTTAATTTCTGTACTGCCTCATGGCTGAAGCTCTCTGGACTGTTTACAACAGTATGTACCACATGTGGCCACACTGTGAATTTATACTAATGATTTTTCAAAGCCTCTCTTTATTTAAAAGCAGAATCACGATCAAAGTCGCAACGTTCTGCTCAAGTACAGATTCGAAGATTTAAAAACCTACCTTAAAAATCATACCTACACATCCTCACCTTTGAGAATCTGGGGGAGATAGAAACATAGAAACATAGAAACAGAGCTAGTCAGAAGGGGCCTCCCGGGCCATCTAGTCTGACCCCCGGCTCCAGCTGGCTCTGCTCACAACGTGCCCACCATGTGCATGTCCAGCCTATCCTTGAACACCCTCAGCGATGGGGCCCCAACGACCTCCCGTGGAAGCCCATTCCACACCCTCAGGGTCCTGACTGTCAGGAAGTGCTTCCTGGCATCCAAATGGAATCTTGGCTCCCTGAACTTTGCTCCGTTGGAGCACATCCTGCCTTCCTCTGCAGGGGAGAACAGGTCTCTGAGCTGACTCTGGAGGTGAGACTTGGGGTGCTGTTTGCAGAAGGAGCGTCATGACTCACAAAAGTGCTTTTGATAGTTGATGGACAGCATCAAATCTGTTGAACTGCTAATTTGTCAGAACCAATCAGACTTTTGAGTCAGAATGAAAAGTTCTTTTATTTTTAGCACAAATTAATGCATGACGGCAGCTGAATCTGGGGGCGTTGTGTGTGCAAGGGGGTTTAAAGAACACACAGGCCTCCTCTTCCTCCCCCCGCTCTCCCCCATACAATTAGATACTATGCCCTTGGTAATCATAATTTTATTTTGCTTTTATTGTAGTATTTCATTTTTATTTATTATAGTATTTATTATGCTTTTATTACAGTATGCCCCTGAGTCGATAATTTTATCTATGTTATATTTTGTTGTATTATATCTATGTGAGCCGTCCTGAGGCTTTCGCGACAGGACGGCATAGAAATACTTTAAATAAATAAATAAATGAATGAATAAATAATCAGGGAAGAGTCTCCCATGAGCATGGGCTCCATTGCTATGCTTCCACTCTGCTTGCAGCTTCAGCATTGCGTGCGGGGGCTTCACTGGCCACACATCACTGGTCAGTTCATCACAACGCAAGGAGATGCCTCATATGATCCAGGCTATTGTCCACCTGCACCAGGATGTCTTGGATGCTCTGCTCTGCCGTGCTTCAGGCAGGGAGGTTTCCGTCCCTTTCTATTTGTTCCTTCCAGACAGAGGCTGGAGACTCACGCTGGAACCTTTAGACTGCAGAGCAGTCACTGTAGCACGGAGAGGGCTGCTCCCTTTAAGGGGCTAAAGAGCAAGTTATAAACATTTTGGCTAATCCAGGCTTTAAAGGCCTCTGCTCTGAATGGGTTAGGGGGATCTTCTCCCATATATACCTGCCCAGACACTAAGATCTGGGCAGGAGGTCCTTCTAAAGGAGCTGTCCCTCAAGGAAGTTAGAGGGGTGGCAAATAGAAGAAGGACCTTCTTGGTGGCTGCCCACCACTTATGGAATGAGCTCCCCAGAGAAATTTGTCTGGTGCCAATGTTAGTCTCTTTCTGGTACCAGGGGAAAAAGTTTCTCTTTTCTAGATATTTTAATCAGTAACAATTTTAACAGCTAGTTTTAATGTTTATATTAATTGATCTTTTCAGTATGGCTCTATTCTTCAGAGGGAGGAGATGACAACATGATATTATTGCTAAACGAATTAGAGACATAGACATTTAGTTCTAAAACTTGCCTTTTTGATTTTGGTGAGTCTACTTGATCTCATGAATATTTGTGGACATGTGCTCTGTGTTGTTCTGGGAGCTTGTGCATCAAAGCCACAACTGAAGACAAAGGCTTATATAATGACATTTCCAGCTGTAATATTACTCCAGAACAGTGATGGGATAAGTTTTGGGTGGAGTTGCTTGCTAAACTTATGACTAACAAATCTAAAATATAAAGGAAGGTAACATGTTTTCTCTTGCAGGGGAGTACAGGATGCATTCCAAAAAAGCCAAGCTCAGGGAACCAAGACTCAAGGTGGATGCCAGGAAGTACTTCCTGATGCTTAGGGCCCCTAGGGTATGGAACGGGCTTCCATGGGAGGTGGTTGGAGCCCCATCAGTGAGGGTTCAAGGATAGGCTGGACATGCACATGATGGACATGTCATGAGTGGAGCCGCGGGTCAGACTAGATGGCCTGGGAGACCCCTTCTGACATGCTCTGTTTCTGTTTCTATTATGCAGAATTAAGAGAACAAAAAGAAATCAAGAGGATTTGCACCATTTCAAACAGGTTGCAGAATCCAGGTTTTCTTGTTCAGAACAGTGGACATGGAATTGTAAATCCTATAACAGTACAATATACACCTCCTATATGACCAGTTGCGTTATCCTCTCGAAAGCTGTATGAAGAAGCCATTTTTATACCCAGAAACTGCACCAGAATATCTTTCATTGCCAGCTTTTGGAATGGGTATCTGCATTCAACACTGCCTGAAATCTGCACGAATCCCTAATCATAACATAGAAACTTGAACTCTGGAAAGCTTGCTTTTCCATCAGGATGTTATGTCTGTGTCAGTCACTGGAACAGGTGGACTATACTTCTAGACATTGAAAATGCCTTCCGTGAGACAAAAGCTGCAGTCACACTCGACATTAAATGTGTTGGAGACGATTGAAACCATTGGGCTTAAGCTTGCTTAGCTCTGTGTTGGACTATGGCCAACGTCATCACAAATGTAGCATTTCGCCACTCAGTGCTTATGATCACATACACAGATAGAGGAGGGAATGGGACCAATGGCACATCTGCTGCCTTTAAGCCCCTTCCACCATGCACAGAAGTTTATTTTAATCGCTTTGCAAAAAAAGATTATTATGCTACGGTCTGTTACTCCCCAGGGGTCAAATGGTCTGCTGAAATTCACACGTGGATTTTCCCACTGGTTCTCTCAAACAATAGAGACTTTGCAATTGTAGGTTTTACCCTGAATCTGCTCGCATGCAGAAGGCTGATATCCTGCTCCATGAATGATACAAGATGGCCAGAAATTGGTTCATGTCCTTCACAATGTCCTCTCAGAATCTAACAGGTCCCACCGTATGTTGGAAACAAAGAAACAGAGTGAGTCAGAAAGGGTCTCCTGGGCTATCTAGTCTGACCCCAGGCTCCAGCCGGTTCCACTCATGACATGTCTACCACGTGCATGTCCAGCCTATCCTTGAACACCCTCACCGATGGGGCTTCAGCCACCTCCTGTGGAAGCCCATTCCACACCCTTGGGGTCCTGACTGTCAGGAAGTGCTTCCTGGCATCCAATTTAAACCTTGATTCCCTGAGCTTTACTCCATTGAATGTGTCCTGTCCTCCTCTGCAGGGAGAACAGATGTCGACCCACCTCCACGTGACACCCCCTTGTGTACCTATATGTCACCAACAGATCCCCTCTGAATCTCCTCTACTCAAGGCTGAAGAGACCACTTCCATAGTCTGTTCAGATCCTTTTGGATCTGAAGTACCTGCTCCTCAGTAGTGGCCACTGCTCCCATTTGAGTATCATGTGCAAATTTGATCAGCAGACTGGTCACCCCCTCTTGCAGATGAAAAGATTGAACATGATCGGTCCAAGGACAGAGCCCTGGGGGACCCTGCTTGTCACCAACCACCATCCTGATGATTCCCCACTTATACTTGCCTTCTGCTTTTGGTTTGCCAGCCATGCCCTAATCCACCGGACAGTGCTTTGGAGTATCCCAAAACTCCCCAGTTTCTCCACCAGGATATCATGTGGCACTTTGTCAAAGGCCTTGCTGAAATCCAGGTAAACCACATTCATTGTGTCCCTCCATCTAGCCATGTTGAAGGAATCTGGGTTGACTGCTTGAACCAAACCATCTTCAGAAGTCAGTTCCAGGGTCTCTAACATGCTGTCTTCAGCAGTATCTTTTCAGCCAAGAGCATCTAAGATTTCAGCCTTTGGTGGTATCCAAAGGAAAACAACCTCCTTATCCCCCACAGTGCAGCCTATGCGTGTCTACTCAGAAGTAATGCTGAATGCATTCAACAGATCTTAACACAACGTCTAAGTCTGATGATATGGCACTATGCTGATGGAAGACAAACGACTGCCATCCGCTTCGTCATCAACTTCTGCACATTTCTTTAAGGCCGACACCATCCCTCGACATGTCCTCCTGCTGTGTGGAGATCAGAGTGAGCAAATAACTCCTAATAGTGAGAAAGCGGAAAAATAAAACTTGCTGTATCACAAGAGTGCTAGAGGCTTTATTTCAAAACAAAAGGCGCGAGGGCAGTTTGGAATATCCTAATTAGAGAGTGTTGTGGAAGGCATTAGGCAACAATACAGAGAAATGGGTGGGTCATACTTTAATGCTTTAGCCCCAGAGGTCAATTTGAGTTTGACAATTACTGCTAATAGAGGAGGCTGGACAGTGGCAAATAATGATGTTGCGACACACCTCTGGGAATGGCAGAAAGCCAACCTAGGTAGCTGCATTTCTTTGTAAAGTCGCCATGGCTATGAACTATCGATGTGTGAGAAGCCCCTGCAATGCAAGGAACTTGTGGGAAGTTGAATTGTCGTGATAATGGTAGCTAGTCCTTCTGAAGTTTGCCTGGAAAAGTAGATGCGCTACAGAAAGGTGATCAGAGGTTGGCATAGGAACAGCTTCCATGGGAAAATAGCAGGTCGATGATTGCTTTATAGAGATGAACAATAGAAAGGAGGTGAAAGCTGGTACACACAGAAAAGCAAAACAAAGAGACACCAGGCAAATCTGGTCTCTGAAATCTCCACAAATCTTAAAAGACATTATCTCCAGCATGATACTGCATCAGACTACACATGATTAAGTCTCGTTTTCTTGTGGCATATGAAGAACATCACCTTGAATGTCACATATTTATCTTGATCTGATAATACTGTGTAGCAAATGTTGTCAATGTCATTTCCACTGGAAACCTTGCTCTGAAATGTAGCAAAAAAGAAAAAAAAATCCACTTCTGGGGTTATGTAAGATGGACAGCATAGTAATGCATGGAGTGCAATATCTTTTTCTGCCCACCATCTGTATGATTGTTTTATTCAAGATTAAATCAGTCTCATTTGAGTCAGGTAATATGAATACAAAGCTTAGTACAGAGCTTAACAGGGAGAGCTTAGGCAGTATTACTCTGCATTCCAAGGTGTTCAATGGGACATACGAGCTGCTTCGTAAGTCGGTGGAGAATCACATTCTGTGTCTGCCTATTCTGGGGATATCAACGTTCTATGACCTCAACTGACCACTTTCTTCTTCTACAGCAGGGCCATTAAATTGCCCAGAGAAGCTTTCGAGCACCAGCTGAAGTCCTGACCTTCCCAGAAAAGTTAGTCTTTCAGCCTCTGTTGTTTTAAATCTTGTAGGGTGCAGAGGGTGATGCCCGTCTCCTCCCAAGCTCAGAAGGTTGCAGTCATCCAGCTGAGGGTGCCAGGAGTGTGGTGGCAAGCGTTTCCTCTGCATTCACCTTGCTCTCGCAAACGCTGAGGTGGCCTCCTGAGGAAGAAGGGCTGAAAGACCACGTGGACTTGGAAGAAGCTAGCACTGCATCATCTCCTCCTCCCTGACCCCCTGGCGTGCCCCATGCTCATCCCAACAACATTCTTCAGGGCCTCAGACGAAGCAGAATCCCCACTTCACCCTCCAAGGGCTTTTCCAAGGTTGGAGAGGTTTTCCTGTGGTTGGCCAGATACTTGACTGGTTGCAGGATAAGATCCTTCAGTCTCAGTACTCTGCTGGATTCCCTTGGCCTTTGCTTCTATTTTGCACTATGGTTTTGGATTTTAATTTTTATACTGGATTTGATGAATTTTGTTGTGCTTTGAATGGGTGTGAAGCACGCAGACTGCTGGGAGTGAGAAAGCTGGGTGCTTCGGGCACTCATTCTCAAGGCCTGCTGGTTGGACTTCAGAGGGATCAAAAGCAGAATATGAAGCAGAACTGGGAAGAGCCAGACTCTGAGATGAGGGAAGCAGAGATGCTTAATTCAAAGCCAAGACTCCCCAGGTGGGCAGGCAGCCTCTGGGAAGAACCAAGATGTACAGCTGGTAAAAGGGGCCTTGGAGCAGGGGAATTTCCCGGATGCAGACCAGGCAGTCCCAGCTCTTGACCCCGTGATGTGGTGTCAGCAGAGGAAAGAGGCCCTATTAGAGGATCAGCACATGGGAAAGAGGCGTGCTCGTTTTCAGAAGGCCCCTCAGAAGGGATGCGGCTCAGGCATGCTCATAAGGAGAGTTCCTGGAGGTGACTACCAGACTAGGTTCAACAAACCATCCTGTGCTCAGAGATTCATTCAGGGTATTTTGTGCTTTGGGGGCAATTAAGAATGTTTTGCAAGGAAAACTGTCTTTTGAATGCATGAAGAGCCCCAGCTCCTGACATGGGCATTTGGGTAGTCCAAATGTAAGGAATTTGGACTACCCAAATCATGCAGGGAATGCATAACTCTAAAACCAAAGAAACGCTTCTCAGCTCAAGGGCCAGAGTCCCTTTTGAGAGATGCTTTTAGGGGCTGCCTCCCTGTGGTGCGGGAGGCTGAAAGCAAAAGGGAGGGGGGAGAAATGCCAGCATATTTCAGGTTAAAACGCCAAGATCTGAGTAATGGAGCCTTAGGAGAAACTTTTCGAGCTTTTGAAAGGAGGGTGCAGGTGGGGAACTACACCAGGCCTGCAAACCATGGAATAATCAGTGGTGCAAAGACCGGGCCAGGAGAGGTGGCACTTTCAGAATCTATGGTGAGAGCATCCTTCAGGTCTGAGGGGACCATCTGACCATGAATATAAAGCTACTCCCAATAGCATCCTTTTGAAAGGTTTGTTTGAAATAAGCTGCTTTGTTTCCCCACACCCTTTAAATGCTGGCACATTTCTCAATGGAAGATGCATGGAATATATTTCTTAAGCCATCGAGCCTATTAACATGCTCTTTGATAAAGAAAGCAAACAAATACTAATGCTGCACTCTCTATCAGGGCAAATATGCACTTGCAATTCAGCCGCTCTATGAAAAAAGAAAAAGGGGGAGAAATATTTCAATGCCTCCCTTCACCTTCCAGTACATGAAAAAGCAAGGCAGGGTGATCTGATAATGCATTCATGTCTGAAAAGATTGCCTCCCATTTCACTGTGACTGACAGTCTTTGTACTAAACAGTGTTTTCATAGTTTTACATCATCTCATACTCCACGCTCTTTTGATTTACTTTCAAAGGGGGCTTAATAAGGTAAAGGAAGCTGATGGTTTTGCATTAGCGCTGAATATTCACTGTGGATGAGAAGAAAGAGGAGAAAAATAGCATCCGGCATTCTGGAGTGTGGTGGAAGCTCGCAAGGTAAGAGAAGGAAGCCAATATTCTATGCTACAGAAGTGGAGTGGGGGCTACAACAGAAGCTCTGTGGGCTCCCCCCAGCCGCCCACAACATATGGTACGATATCATCAGAATATCGCCATGCCAACTTAGGACCAGGCTGGTGTGTTGAGTTGGCCTGAACTTAGTGGACTTCCACCTGGTCCTCCTGATCTGATGTCTGAAAGCCAGGCAGACCATGCTTCACACACTCACAAACCCACCAGGAAAATTGTGCAAATCACACAATTTGTGTAGTTTGCCAAAATGTGTGCTACTCTGGCAAACAGTGTGTTTTGTGCTGCTTGCACTAATTGGAAGTTGGAAACTCCACCCTTTTAGCACATGCTGCACAGATAGTGCAACGTGTACTCATTTCCTTTACGTGTGTATATGTGTGTGTGTGAGTGAGTTTTAATGTACACTGTGGTCCATCTTCATGATGGACCTTCCTATTTATATGGTTGTATTTATAATGTATTTTGATTCTATCATGTGTTATGGTTTGCTTGTTCTTGTTATGTGTGTGTGTGTGTGTGTGTGTGTGTCTGTTGCACTATGAACCTCCCAGGGAGCCTGGGCTATGGGGCAGCATACCAATATGATAAATAAATAGATAAATGATGGAAGGCTGTGAGCTGGCCTCATTCACACAACAGCAGGTCAGCAACCACTCCGGGCCACCAAACAGGCGATTATACCATAGGTATCTGTTGGATTTCCACCCCAATCCACTAGATTCCTCATGCATCCACGCATCACCTTCACTGGCTACCATGTGCACAGGTAGAAGAAACTGGCACTCAGTGAAGGCATCACATCCAGTCCTGCACATCACACACTCCTGTGGGGGTGGGGTGGGGTGTGAGAGTACTCTCCACTGTAGGGGTCACTGTTGGTTTTTGGTTCACCCATCAGAGGTCCTCTCCCCCATGGTTTTGTGAAGGATCTTGATCAATGACTCCTTGTTTGAGTGAAATCCGTTCTGCAAAAGCTCTAGGAGACAACAGAGGAGCCATCACAGTTACCTGTTGGCCCAACAGAGCAATGGCATTTTCCTCCTAAGTTGCCCTTTGTTCAAGGAAGTCATGTGCTTGTGTGAATGGTGTATGCACTCTTCTCTTGCATGTGCCTGCATTGTATAGCTGCTGAAATTATACATGTAGGAGAAAGCAAAATGGCAGTTTTAGCCTGCCCAAGTTTCTGCGTAATTCTTGGCTCAAAAAAGAAGAATGAGTTCAAATGAGAGACAATGCATTGTGAAATGCATATTTAGATTTTGGGGCATAGTACTTTTTGCATTTAGGGTAGCTTGCAGAGATCCATTTCATCTTCACAACAACATTCTTGTGAGCTAATCTGGGCTGATAAAGTCACCAAGTGACCTACCTGGACATAAGGGCCTAGAACCCACATTTGCTGGATTCTCAGTCCAACACTGCAGCCATCACATGGCATACTGGCTTTGAAGGTGAAGAATAGATGAGGAAACAACAGAAGGGACTTAGGAGCTGAGAGCTGTGAATCAGCAAAATAGGATCCTGTTGGATTTCCCCAAATTCCATCTGAAAACCTTTTCACCCCAAGTCTGTATCAGGTTCCAAACTTTATTTTTTAAAAATTGCACATTGTTGAATGCTTTTTGGCCCACAGATCACAGGGAAAGTTCATAAATGTATGGATTTTGAGAGCGTATTGTGTCTACGGCTGATCTAGAAGAGGTGAACTGGGTAGTCTTGACCAAAAATGTACTGAAACAAATTTCTGCTCCATCTCTTCTTGTGGCAGGAGTGAGAAGGTGATGCAGGTGCTAAATAGGAGATACATGTCAATGTTAGTTGTTGCAGCTCCTCGTCTTGTCCTTTGAAGAAATGATTTCGAGGCAAGCAACTCCCTAGAAAAAGATTTAACTGCTTCCTACATGTTCCTTTTAGAAATGAAATGATGAATTTCCTTGAGTGCTTTCCCTGCCATAAATAATCTTCAGTTCCATAGACAGGAATTATTATCTTGGTGCATTTGATTTACAGAGCTATTAAAAGCACAAGTTCTGTATGAATTGGAAGACAGAAGAGCTTACGAGTTTCAGTGGAAATAACTGGCTGTTACATTTATTTTGGTGGGCCCCGTATCATGAGCAATGTCCCAGATTTTCTAACGGGGTACCCCTTTTTTCCTTTGAAAGTATTTAAAAAAATAGCCAAAGGGCACTCATTTGGGTCCACCTTTTTTTTTCCTGAAAAATTAATCTAAGTGGCTATGAATTGTGTTTGTTTTCGTTATCATTCAGCAATAAATCAAGGGAGGGAAGTGATCTTTTAAGAAGCAATGTTATTTCTCTGGATTCCTGATACCACAATTTATTAACTCTGAATACCCAAGGTGTTGCATTGTGGGGAAAAAATGGCAGCTTCCACCCAACAACGGGAGCTTCCAAATGCGTAGTAAAACCAGCATGATTTTCATCAACGAATAATGTGAAGGTCATGAATGAAACAAATGTGGGCTTGAGAGAACTAATATTAGGTGGATCCACAACTGGGTTAAAAATGGACCACAGAGAGTGATCAACAACCTGGAGAGAAGTTATAAGTAGGTACCACAGGACTCAGTCCTGGGACCAGTACTTCAACATTAGTATTAATGATCTTGATGAAGAAATCCAGGGAATGATAATTAAATTGGAGGATTATACTAAACTGTGTGGAATAGCTAACACACTGGAAGATAAAAAGAAGAATCAGGGAGACCTAGACAAGCTTGGATACTGGGTGGAAAACAACAGAATGAAAGTCAACATGGACAAATGCCAAGTTTTCCTCCTAGGCCAGTAAAAAAATTCAAAAAATAAAAATCAGCTGCATTGACCTTGGAGCTGTTGTAGACAACAAGTTAAATATGAGCCAGCAGTGTGATGCAGCTGCAAAAAATGCAAACACTCTTCTGGGGTGCATAAATAGAGGTTTCACTTCCAGAAATAACGAAGTACTCATATCATTCTACACTGCTTTTGTCAGACCTCACCTGGAATACAGTGTTCAGTTTTGGGCACCCAGGTTTAAAAGGATGCTGATAACCTGGAGAGGGTTCAGAGAAGGGCGACAAGGATGTTACAGGGCCTGGAAAATAAGTCTTATGATGAGAGGGTGAAAGAACTCGGCCTGTTCAGCTTTGAGAGAAGACTACAAGGGCACAAGATAGTGTTCTATAAGTACCTCAAAGAAGGAATAGACCTCTTCTCACTCATTCCAGATTGTAGGACACAGAACAATGAACTTAAACTAGAGTGCACCAGGTGCAGCCAGACACAAGGAAGAATCTCCTGATGGTGTGAGTAATACAACGGTGGAACCAGCTGCCTGGAGAGGTGGTGGGCTCTCCCACACTCGAGACATTCAAGAAGCAACTAGACAGCCATCTGAATGGGATGGTGGAACTGGTGTCCTGCTCCAGCAGAGGGTATGACTTGGTGGGCTTCTTGGCCCCTTCTGACCCACTGTCCTATGATTCTATGAAAGGAATTCAATGATCAAGAGCTCCCTTCCCTGGGAGGCTGGCTGGTTGACCGGTGCCCACCCTGTTAGATTTCCAAAGGCAGGCAAAATCCGTTTTTTCTAGCAGGCACTTAGAAATGGTCTGGGTCTGTGAATTTATGCTGGATTAGTTTGAGTCACTTTGTTGTTTTAGTGCTTTTAATTTGGGCATTTTGTACAATTATATTATTTAATTAATTCAATTATATGCTTTTTTCCTATGTTCCTTGAAAGTTTTAATTGTATAGGCAGGACAAGATCACATCGCAATTATCCAGACTGCAGGACACAGAACAATGGTCTTAAGTTACAGGAAACCAGATTCTGGCCAGATACAGGAAAAAAATCGTGTTTGTGTGAATCCTTGACCTCTCATTTTGATGATGCATTTCCTCTTGTTGGCTGATTCATCAGTGGCTGCTCTAAGGTGTTGAGGGCCTGAGGAGTTCACAGCAATGTGAGGTAAGGAGGCCAGAAGTACCTTTGAAAGAGAATCTCGGTAGTTGTGGGATCTCACCCTGCAGCAGCTCATTAGTAGCCACCTCCTTTGCTTTTTGAGGAGAGGAATTGGTGCTCAGCCAGGCTTTGAAGGGAAGATGGAGGTGGGTTTAGTGTCGAGGAACCATCTTTGTCCCAATCATCTTGCTGCAGTCAAGTGAGCCAAAAGTCCAAACAAGACATTTTTTTAAAGAAAACAAGAGGAATATTGTCCCGTCCCCTCTACACACAGTTACAAATATGCAGAAACGTGCTTGGCAGTGTGGAAGGGTGCATAGATCAAGGATCCTTTATAGAAGTGGGTACCTTTGGGCATTAGGAGAGTTCTTTCGTGGAAGGGCCCTGCTTGTATATGCAACCGTGTATGGAGTGTTCTACACTCTGCCCAATAGACATCCATGAGAAGGCATGGCCACCGTATCTTCTCCATGCATTTTTACATGTTTGGAGGAGAAGATCTGGAGAACGATTGCCCTCACACAACAGAGGTTCCCAGGGCCAAATCTATCAAGGGGAAGCAGGAATAATAGTTGGCCTGGTCTAAAGTATCTTCTACCCTCAGATACTTATTGCATGAAAGGATGTATAATTTATCAGGCCCAAATGCCTTTTGGTCCAGAATTGGGGGGGGGGTGTATGGGGCGGTGTCAAACATTTTTAATTTTTGCTACCGTAGAAACAGTTGCAAGGCTGTGATAAAAGCAAATAACAAGGAACTTTTGACAAGCTCTAGCATGGTTTCTATTCAAGCAAGAATATAGAATACGTTCACTGATTTTTAAACTATTACACCAATAAAATGTAATTATAATGATTAATTGCATAATGATGACTGTAATCACAGCCTATTCTTAGTTGATTAAGAAAGACAGAAAAGGCTTCTTTAAAAAAAGTCTTCCAGAAAATGGGGTGGGGGGAGGGTGGCTCTCTATTTTTATGTTATTTGACATTTGCAATTATTAAGTCTGTGATCTTCTAAATGAGTTTGAAAGGTGAGCATTGCCCAGATTCCCCTAAGGGTGAGAATAGAATAGAATAGAATAGAATAGAATAGAATAGAATAGAATAGAATAGAATCATTAGTAGTAGGGGCCTAATAGGTCATGGGGTCCTTCCCCCTGCTCAGTGCAGGACTCCAGTCTCCCACCCAAATACTAACCCCGCTTGACCCTGCTTAGCTTCCAAGACTAGGCAGGATCAGACACTCCATGCTAACTATGCTATGCACGTTTACTGTCTTTGTAATACCTGAGTCACTGATGTGTCACATGATGCTTACCCCAACTTGTACTGCTTGAACTATTTCTCCCATTGCATCCCAGATAAATCTTTGGATATGACACAGCTGCTTTATAGGCTGAGAAGGCCAGATACTGATGATGGAACTCAAATACTTTGGCCACCTGATGGGAAGGAGCAACTCCCTGGAGGAGACCTGGATGCTGGGAATGATTGACGGCAGAAGGAGAAGGGGATGGCAGAGGATGAGGTGGCTGGATGGGGCCACTGAAGCAGTCGGCGTGAGCTTAGGTGGACTCCAGGGATGGTGGAGGACAGGAAGGCCTGGAGGAATGTTGTCCATGGGGTCGCGATGGATCGGGCATGACTTTGTGACTAAACAACAACACATGCACACGCACACATTGAGTGTGTGCTAAACTTGTGGTACTTTTCCAGGGCCAGGATCATGGCTTCAGCATGTTGATGGGGAAGAGAGAAAGTAATATTAAGCCATCTGCAAATTGCACCAACTTGGAGATCCTCCAGTTGCTTTCTCGCCTCCCTCCTCTCACTCTCTCTCTCTCTCTCTTTCTGCCATTACACACCTTCCCAGTTGCTTGCTCAAGAAACTATGAATTGAAATGCATATTTACTCAACAGAACAACAGACTAGTTTCCATGGCCTTACTCACATGTAAATAAGCTGGAGTTTTGTTGTGGGGAAAATCAACAGAACTGCACTGACTGGCTTTCTGTTGGAGGGGAATGGGGGAGCTGGTCCCGCTGGCCCTTCCCATGGGTGGCTGGCACCAAGCAGCCCCACTGCCTCTCCCTTCCCTTTCCCTTCTCCATGGTGGTTTTACCAGGGACTGAAAGAAGCTACATTTTTCCCTTTTAAAAGGAAGTCTCTGCTCCTTTGCGCCATCGTTCTTGCTCCCAAACAAACACAAATACAGCACACATCTCATTTCCAACTCCCCCTCCTGCAATCACATTACGTATGTGTGACACAAGCTCACTTTTCCAGCTACACGGTCTTCACTGGCATGTGCTCCAACTGTGACACACATGTTTTGCACAGATTTCGCAGTGGTCTTCCTTCTCTAAATGGAAGCAGCTCTAATGTAGATCTTCTCTCTGTCTTTCTCAAAGCCAATGGAGCCAACATTCTGTTCACATCTACCTTTATTTCCTTTTGAAATCATCATCAGTCACGGGCAAAAATTGTGGGAGTTTTATGGGAACTATTCTAGAAACTCCTGCCACCTTGCCTTCCTGAAACTGAACCAGCTTATAATCACACATTAGAACTTCAATAAAAACAACAAATGGCAACTTAAACCAGGATGAAGTTTTCCACTGCCTTAATGCACTGTTACGAAATCCCTCCCACATGTTCTTTAACAGATACATTCGTTTACTTACTTCATCAAAGGCGTTTTTCATGTCTAAAGAGAAATACATTAATCAGGATTTCGAGAAATCAAGACTGAAGTGAGATGTCATTCAACACTGCTTGTTTCAAACGCAACTGCTTATTTTCACCTCTGGGTTCCCTTTTCAGATTTGCCAGGCAGAGACAGTCGAGGACCAGGCTCCTACTTGAACATGGAAGCACTGAAATCAAGGAGACTCAGGAAGCTTCTCAGCTGAGAGTCTCTGGAGATTCCTTTGACCAGCCGGGATGAGGCCAGAAGTGCCAGGAGCATCCATAGCCAGTTTTCCTGCTACATGGGTTTTCCAGCCCATCTAGTGAAGCCCTTAGAAGGAGAAGGGACTGAGGCCGGATGATGGGTGGGATTAATTGCAACATGTCTTTTCTGGATACCCCCTGTCTCCTCCCCTCCTGCAACCCCTCCCCCCCCTTTGCCCTCTTTCTTCAAGGTGAGGCACCCAAGAGCAGCCGGCCCAGTTCCTGCCATTGGTAGTTTGGCCCCAAACTACCAATGGCCTTTGAGATGCACTCTCCCTGGAATGTGGCTCTTGAGACCTTCTCCAAATTTTTGGATTTTGGTCCTCAGGCTCTATACACTTTGTGTATAGAATCATAGAACAGTGGAGTTGAAATGGGCCATGAAGGCCATCAAGTCCAATCCCCCTGCTGTTGCAGGACACCAAGTTCCACCATCCCACTCAGATGGCTGTCCAGTTTCTCCTTGAATCCCTCTAGCGTGGGAGAGCCCACCACCTCTGCAGGCAGCTGGTTCCACTGTCGCATCGCTCTGACATTGAGGAAGCTTTTCCTGATGTCCAGCCTGAGTCTGGGTTGTCACAACTTGAATGATAGCATTTCTTTACTCCTTCATAAATGGAGGGCAAAGTTCAATGGAAACACTCACGGCTCTCCAATCCTGGAGGATTCTGGGATTCCTTTGCAGAGTGGAAAGAGCTTCACTTTTGTGCTCCTCTCAACCTATAAATCTCCCAGGCCAACAGCTCTGGCATTTCAGCTGAGTTGCTTCAGAGAGGGAGTGAAGAAGGATGGGGTCCTAACCTCCTCTCCTTCTTGCCTCCCAGAACACCTTCTGCACTCTTCCTCCACAGTTGCTCTTATGACATCAGACATGCAGCCAGGGAATTTTTGTGTTGGCTGTGAGTGGAAAGGGGGAATCAGATGATGGCCCACCAGCTCTGAAGTCAGCGCTTTTCTCTGAGCTCCAATCTGGGAATGCAAGTAATCCCACAAACCTCTAAATGCTATCATTATCTGGGGCCTAAAGAATCACTGTGGAAGCCCCATACATTTCAAGGGGTCTAAGCGGCTTCGAGTGTGCTTTTCTACAAAGCAAACATGAGTATTAGTCATAAAGAGGGGGAAAACACAAAGGAACCCAATGTTGTGGTAGAAGCGTTTGTGCAACGTGACCCATATGGCAGTCAGGAAGAAGCCACAGAATGAATTCATCATTTCCACTCTGAAAACATTGCAAGGTATTCCAGAATGCCAGAAGATCAGGTGAGCAAAACTGCATGGGTTTTAACGAGCAGCCTGAAGGAGGAGGGTTGCCCCCGAGCATGTCCAGAGAGGGATTTCCTCCATGCAAAATAACACTGAATGCAAACAAGAGCTGAGAATAAGCTCCATTACGCTGCTTTACAGGCCCCTTGAGTTAAGAGCAATTGCAATTACCGTAACAGTAGTGTTTGGGGTTATTATAAGCACATGCAAGCATTAGATGGATGCTACTCTCTCCCTCCTCTGTCCCTGTCTTTTCCCATGCCTCTCCCAGCTGCTGAACTTCACTTTACTCCCTTTTACTTATGATTTTGCCAAATGCACCCTTTTCAAGGAAGAATATATTGAGCCTGTCAACTTTATATAAAATAAAGCACAAGCGGTGAACATGCAGAAGTGCATCAGCCAGCCGAGTACACACTAAGGCATTCCAGACGAGGCCTTGCTCCACTTAGCTGGTTACAAATCCTCCAGATGTCGAGGAAGGCACAGAAAAAGGTAGATGATGTATAGGGAGTGGGAAACGACGCTGTGATGGATGAGGCTGCAACAGGCAGACTGAAATCCCTGGCACTGTTGCCCTCAACTGCTTTGTAATTGCAGAGGGCTATTTATATCCCCCACCCTTCCAGGGATTGGTTGACAGGGAAGTATTGCCTGCTTACCATTTGGGGTAAGAGGGGAGGGTGAGGGTGGGAGCCGCAGAAAGAGTGTGCACCCCCTGAAGGCTGAGCTGAAGCTTGGAAATGATGTACCCCAGTGGTGGACAGGGGCCAAAGGTCCACCAGGTGGAGACAAACTGTTAAACACACAAGCGTCCTTTAGTTCACCACTCTAACTGCAGGGAACTAAGCCCTGGAATTCCGACTTTTTAGAATGGAGAAGGGAATGGCACAGCAAACAATCTATGGATGAGGGAAAGAGGGCTGAAAGGTGAAAGGAAGAGGGGCTGGTCTCTTGGGATGGAATGGAA
The DNA here is from genome assembly GCF_004798865.1 of Varanus komodoensis. Classification (NCBI taxonomy): domain Eukaryota; kingdom Metazoa; phylum Chordata; class Lepidosauria; order Squamata; family Varanidae; genus Varanus; species Varanus komodoensis. Next base: position 62,103,914 of record NW_025335941.1, on the reverse strand, counting down.
CCCCCCAACTGCCAGAAAGGGTTCCAGCACCTGAGTTCCTGCAGGTCTGGGTTGAAATCTGTGCTCCACCTTGGACTCATGGGGTGTCTTTCAATTTCTTACCTCTCAGAGCAACTTACTTCACAGGGTTGTTTTGTGATTGAGAGGGGAACTGTAGGTGATGTCTTCTTCTCCTTGGAAGCAGCGTGGGATAAAATGTAATTAATAATATTAACAATATTACAATGCAAAGGTCAGGAGCTGTTAGAGGAGGACCCCTGGGAAATAAATCCTAGCTTGGGTACTCTTTGGATTGCAGAAGGACAAAGTAGTCCTTCCAGGATGGCACTGGGGAACCTTCAGCCTCCGGAGACAATATGGAGGCTGTCCATTGGGGTCCCTTTCTCTGCTCCTCCCTTTGAAGGATAGCATGGCATAGTGGAGAGGAAGCTGCACTGTTCAGTCTAACCAGTGCAAATGGGCAAACCAGCCCAGTTTCCATTGCTCCTTCACTATGAAAAATGATGCCTGCTTGGCAGAGGCAAACTGTGGGGACATGATGTCCCTCTGGAAGTACCTCCAAGGCTGTCACAGAGAGGAAGGGCAAGATCTCTTCTTGCTGATGCCAGAGTGCAGGACATGGAATAAACAAGTCAAGCTGTGACAACCCAGATTCAGGCGGGACATCAGGAAAAGCTTCCTCAGTGTCAGAGCAATACAGCAGTGGGACCAGCTGCCTGGAGAGGTGGGGGGCTCTCCCACACTGGAGACATTCAAAAGGAAACTGGACCGCCATCTGAGCGGGATGGTGTAACTTGGTGTCCTGCAACAGCAGGCTTTGGACCCGATGGCTTTCATGGCCCTTCCAACTCTTATTCTATGATTCTGTGATTATCACGCCCCGTCTCCCAGCTAGGGATGTGTGAGGAATCTGCTTTGGGTGGAAGATCTCCTGGATTCCCTGGTCTTTCACTTCCTGGACTCTGGCTGAGTTTGCAGCAGCCCAGAATCTGAGTTCCTGGTGAGCACACCTGGGATTTGCAAGGTGCTTGCCAGGAAACGAGTCGCATGTGCTACACAAGCAGTGTCATGGTTGTGCAGGAATGGCGGCCAGTGTGTCGACCCACACACTTTGCCACTGGCAGCGGCAAGAAGGAAGGGAGGTTGGCTATCAGGAGTGGCAGCTGGAGGAGTTTGCTGGTTGCCCAAATGGGGGTTCGTGAATTCTCACGGACTTCTTCTGGGCTCAGCTGTCTTCTTTAGAGAGGGATGCGCACTGGAAGAAGCCTGATGGGTAGGGAGGAAATGGGTTCCAGAGAGGCTCGTGCCTTCCCATTCCTGGCAATTCCAACCAAGAAAGACCGTTTATGGCAATCTCTACATCGAAGGACAAGATTGGCTTGATTTAGCTTGCAAAAATTTGTGTTGGATTGTTATATTTATTTGTAAGAAGCCAAGACCTTCATGCCCAATTGTGCCAGTCTTACTGAAGCTGTTTGAATTCCTTCAACATTACGCAGATATTTATTGGGAGAGAGAGAAAAAATAACCTTTCTAGATACAATTAGAGGTGGGCTTGAGGAGTTGTGGTGGGTTCGGTCACAATTATAAATCTGGTGATGTAAGAATCCCTCCCAAGATTCACTTTTTATTCATATTGAATTCAGCTTCCCTCAGAATTTAGTACAACTGAGCTCCGAACTTCCCTGTGTTTCCAGAAAAATTAAATTCCTTTGGGTGTGATATCCTGAACATTTGGTGGGGATAATTGGATTTCCCTGAAAATTTCTGGGTGGGTGGATGGTTGCTATTTCCATTAATGCTTTCCAGGACTTTTTCTTCTCTTCTCTTTTGGAATAAGTCATCCCACAGCGCAAAATGGAGTGGAGACCCCTGCCAGTTCCAGCCTGCTGCACTGCTTGGAAACCTTTGCAACGAGTTGACACATCGCTTCTCAAGGCATGCTGGGCTACATGACTTGCTGTTGTGCCACTTCCTGTTAGCCAGGCTTCCTGGGATGTGATGAGGAGCCATTGCTGTACAATTCTGCAGAATTCCTGGGCCCCACAGAATTTCTAGACCCTGCAGAAATTCTGGATCATCTAGGAACAGTGCTGTGTTACAGGAAGGTCTAGGAAAAGAGAGTGGAAGGTCATTAGGACAAGGGAGTCTTTAAATGGCTTCAAGACTCTGAGGAAGAATGAGGACATGAGGCAGAAGCAAAGGATGTTGGAAACTCAAGAGGCAAAAGCGGGACCAAAGGGGATTAGGAGGAACAGTTGGAAAGAGCACTAGGCAAGGAACAAATTCCAGAGGTATGCAAACGGATGGTAGAAGCAGAAAGGCACTGAGACACCTGAGCTTTTCAGGAGATCAAGGAATGAATCAGAGGACTGGCTGCTAGGAATGCTAAACTAGATCTTCCAGTGCAGACAGGAAAGCACAAGACCAAGTAAAGACTTGCTCGCCTCTAAAACTCACTGGAGCAGACAATAATGCAAGGGAAAGCAGCAGCTAGGAAGTCCAGCTGTGAGATGAAGAACTCTTGGTGCCAATGAACGCCTCACCATTCCCAAGGCATTCTGAGACATGTGGAGGAGCACACTGAGAGCCAGTGTGGTTAAGAGCATGGGACTGGGACTCAGGCGATCCGGGTTCGAGTCCCCGCTCGGCCATGGAGCCAGCTGGGTGACTCTGGGCCAGTCACAGACTCTCAGCCCAACCTAACTCACAGGGTTGTTGTTGTGGGGATAAGATGGAGGAGGAGATGTAAGCTGCCTTGAGCCCTTTGCAGGAAAAAGGTAGGATATAAATCAAAAAATCAATCAATCAATAAATAAAATCAGTGAAGAATGATTGGTACTTCTGGCAAACATCAGAAGGCTCTTGATTTAGGGTGTAGTCCTGCAGCCTCCCAGCCTCATCAGGGACAGCACAGAACTTTTCAGATTCTGCGCTCCAAGCTCCTCTCACCTTTGTACTCACTCTTTCAAGGTCCACCACCCACGCCAACTTGCACCCTTAACTGGCCCTCAAGGGGGACCAGTGGGCTTAGGAAGAGAGGTTTCAGGGGTCACAACATTGCTCTGATCTATTTGGTGCTCCAGCTGTTTCCCCTTTCCCCTAAATCTAGTTAGCCAAAAATCTATCAAAATTTTCTTTTAACAAAATGCAGGGTGAAAATCTGGTGGTGCTTTGCACCTTGCACTGGAGGAGCATAACCCTTTGGGTTTGGAGTCTCGTGAGCATCTATGGTGAGGGCAATAGAATCGAGTCCTCTCTCTTAAAAGACAGAGGCAACAGTCCTGGGCCACTTGGAAGGATGAAAATAAATGGTATCCTGCCTGGGAATTTCAGGGAAATTTCTCCCACCACCACGATAGTCAGTGGAGCTTTTGAGTCACCCCCAGTCTACCATCAAATGGGAAAATAATAGCCAAGCAATTTTGCATTGTCACATCTGGTGCTCAAAATTCTTTTTAGGCAGATCCAGAGCATAAGGGGAAAAACCTTCAAAGTTTCATTAATTCCTTTTAATGACCTTCCTTGACTGGAAAACCATTCACCACATCCCAAGGTATTTATCTTCGTGACTGGTAATGTATGTCCAAACCACATCCAACACCATTCTTTAAAATACATGTCTGTCTTCACTCTCGATTCCTCGGGGAGATTTCACACAACTCAGCAATGGCTTTTCATCCTGACATTGTACAGAGTACACTTCATTTCCTCCAACGCTCATATGGGAACAATTTTATATGTGAAGCAAGTCATGGAATCACGCATCACCGGCACGCCTTTGCCAACCGAGATCCCACAAGGTGTGTTGGATGACAGCTCCCATATTCCCTAGCCATTATGGCCATGCCAATGGGAATGGTAGTCATGGGAATGGCCATCTAATTCTGAATGACAGCCTTGCTGGGGAGGATGGGCATCGGAGAGGGCGCTTGCTGGCAAACAGCCGGGCCTACATGCAACCGAATGGATTCGCATTACATTGCTCTGTAAGTGGTGATGGCAGCAACCTGATATTTTCGTAAATGATCATTTTGATTGGCAAGGGACCAATCAAGCCTGGCTCTGAATAAGTCATTAGAATGCCTAGTTGAGGCTCAGCATTTCCCACTTACAGGTATCGGATCAAAAGACTCGGTGACATGAGCGACAGCTCATCGAAACACTTCGTTTCCAAACCATGTATCATGTAATCACTAATGCAATGTGAAAAGAATATGAAAGAACGGCATGAGCTAAAAATTACAGTGCTCTCCTTTCCATGATTACAGTTTCTTCAGAATATATTGATGAAAGCTCCATTGTATTTAGACATCACACAGGCCTCTCTGAGCTGGGGCAATCACAAACACTGAAGGAAGTGCCATGAAATTGCTCACTGCCTTGATGCTGAGCAGCAAACCGGGTCTGTGAAGAATAATGCTGTTTGTGCAAGAAGAAATAGGGGGCCATTCTTGGTGGCTGCTTCTTAGATAGCTACAAGGGTTTCATCTGCCCAAGCTCCTCAGGAACTGGTATATTACCGATCCTGCCCTGACCTTAGGTGAGAGGAAAAATGACTTGCAGGGAGAGGTGACAGAGGGAGACAAGAAAGGCACAACAATGAGGTATAAGCTATGTCCCCACCCAGCCTTCACTGAGCACAATGTAAGTAGATGCTGCAAAACCCCCTTTTTATTCAGCTTGCGCCCTTCTCTTTCCATCTTCTGTGCAGAAGGAATGTGCAAACCAACAGAGTTCAAACTCATTGAAGTTCCCTGATTTCCATCTTGAGACCTGTTTTGACTTGTATCTATCAGATTACGAGCGGCATGATTTTTAGTTCCTTCTGCTTGATAATCTGTGCATTTTTCAAAATCAGTTGTAAATGGTTCTCACGAATTAAAGTGTCCTTGCGTACACTGCTCAAAAGCACGCCTCTTTCTCATGCACATTTTTACTCCATGGATGCACATTTCTTAGCACATTCTATTTGTTCCACAAGGAATGTGCTCTATGTGGGGCTGCCCCTTTTTTAATAATAAGTTTTATTCAAGTAACCCTAAAACAAAGAAAAACTAAAAACAACATCAATCATCAGAAACATCAGACCTGCTGGGTCAGCCCCCACATTTTTTTCATTTATGATAACTTAAAAACATATTTAAATCTATACAAAGTCCTGTTTCTCTAGCCAATAATAAAAAGAGTCCCAAGTTTGATAGAAATCAGTATCTTCTTTCTCCTTCAATGACAAAGTCAATCTATCCATTTCTGCACAATCCAAGATCTTTTTTAGGATCATTTCGTCAGTGGGTAGTTCTTCACTTTTCCAGTGTTGAGCAAATGCAATCCTTGCCGCAGTAATTACATGTAAAATCAAGTACATTTCTTGTTTACTAATATCAACAGGTATAATGCCTAATAAGAAGACTTCAGGTTTAAAAGCTAAGGATTTTTGTAACATTTCCTCAAGTCATTTATGTATTTTAATCCAATACTTTTTCGCGTTATCACAAGTCCACCACATATGATAGAAAGTACCCAATTTATGTTTACATTTCCAACATCCATTTGACATATTTGGAAACACCTTAGCTAATCTATTTGGCGACAGGTACCATCTATGAAACATTTTATACAGATTTTCTTTATACGAAGTTGCTAATGTTACCTTAATATTTCTCTCCCACAGCTTTTGTCATTTTTCTAATTCAATATTATATCCAAAGTTTGGTGCCCATGTTATCATAGTTTCCTTAACCTTCCATTCCCCTATCGAATAAGAAATTATATAGTCTTTTAATCATTTTCTCATCTGATTTAAGCATCACCTGATCAAATGCTGTTAAATCTTTATAAAAGCCCAACATGTTATAATTTTAGCATATCTCGATTGTACCTGCACCTTATGCCACCAAGAAATATTAGATCCTTGTTCTTGTGTTTCTTGATTCAATTTCAATCCTCCATCATTATCCAAAATGTCATCATATCTTATGATCCCTTCAAAGTTCAATGCATTTGGATATATAAGAGCTTCCATAGGTGAAAGCGATCTTGGTAATTTATTATACAATTTTGTCTTTAACTTTTCCCACACCGACATTAATGATTTCCTATTATAGCGACTTAAAAAAGACCCATGTAGCTTAGCCTTTTCATACCACATATAAGCATGCCAACCCATTTGCAAATCATGCCCTTCAAGATACAAGATTCTCTTATTTCTTAAAGTTATCCATTCTTTCAACCACGTTAAAACAGAAGCTTGATAGTACAGCATCCAATCAGGGTGGAGACCAGAGCCCCCATTCTCTTTAGCCTCCTGAAGTATTTTTAGTTTGATCCTTGGTTTCTTCTTTCTCCATATAAATCTTGAGATTTGAAAATTTAAATCATCAAAAAATTTTCTATCAATTTTTATGGGAATCATTTGGAATAGAAACAAAAGCTTTGGTAATATATTCATTCTAGCTAGTGCTATTCTTCCCAGCAAGGTTAATTGCAAATTAACCCATTTTTCCAAATCACTCTTAATATCCTTAAATAGTTCATCATAATTGTCTTCTTTCAGAGTGGTACACTTAGCTGTAAGATAAATTCCCAAATATTTAACAATCTGCAAGTCTACTTGTTCCACCAGAATTTTTCTCTGCTCCTGTGAGAGATTTTTTACTAACAATTTCATCTTTTCTCTATTTATTTTCATCCCAGTAACCTCACCATATTCTTCAATCCTTTGCAGGAGTTTAGGCATTGTTACTAAGGGTCCCTCTGTTATGAAAACTAGATCATCTGCAAATGCTTGCAGTTTATAGCTTTCATCTCTGATTCTAGTACCTTTAATGTCCATATTGTCCCTGATATTTCTGTTTTGGGCTGCCCTTGAAGACGGTCCGGCGATTGCAACTGGTGGAGAATTGGGCTGCTCGGTTGGTAACTGGTACTTCTAGAGCGGCCCATATAAAACCAGTGCTGAAAGAACTTCACTGGCCACCAGTTGTGGCCCAGGCCCTATTCAAGGTGCTTGTGTTGACATGGAAAACCCTAAACGGGTTGAGTCCCAGCTGTCTAAAGGACCGTCTGCACCCATATACACTCACCTGTCCCCTTAGATCAGCTCAGGAGGCCCTTCTGCGAGAAGCACCCCACAGGGAGACCAGAGGGGTGGCAACCAGGTGAAGAGCCTTCTCTGCTGCTGCTCCCCATCTCTGGAACTCCCTCCCTAGGGAAATTCGCCTGGTGCCATCTCTATTTACCTTTTGGTGCCAGGTAAAGAAATACCTTTTTAGGAATTTTTTTAACGTTTAGCCAGTATGCTGTGACCCTTTTTATTTTGCTTTTATAGATCTTCTAATTTGTTCTGTTTTAATTGGTTTCAGTGTGTTTTACTTTATTAATTAATATGTTCCATGTATTGTAAGCCACCTAGGAAGGCCTTGGCAATTATAGGCAGGCTATAAATACATGTATGTATAAATAAGTAAGTAAGTAACACTGCACAGCTGGAAATGTAGAGATGTGGACTACACATTACACCAGGGTCCAAGTTCAGCTCCAGGACATGCGAACTGAGTAAGTTCTGGTAAAAAATGAACCAAAGCAAATTTATCTTAAAACTGGTGCTGCAGATAATATGGGAAGATGTTGAATGGGGTACATTGCTGGAAAAGGGAAAGCGAAGCATTTCAGCCATTGTTTTCTTCCAAAGATCTAAGAAACTGTAGCTTGAAGATTTTCTGGAAATGCTCCCAGTTCCCTCTTTCTGGGGAAATGATGAATGGTTGGAGATAAGTTATAGCTTGCAGGTGCCTTAGTATAGTAGATTTAATGAACATATCCTGCATGATTGCTTCCTACTGGGTGTGTGAGGTGTCAGAAAGGTAGGAAAGATGGAAGGTTCGGAAATGCTTTAATTCCCTCCCCCAAAACACTGACATACCCAGGATCTCAAAGTGTAGACCTTACCCCACCTACAATATGGAATTCCATGTAGCTGGATGTTTTGCAGACAGAAATGAAGGCTTTGGTGGCAGTGTTATTAGGATGCTTCTGAAATTTCCTTCCTGGCTTGACAAATTCCTATAATTTGAGCAGAGTCACAATGCCCCCTACAGGGTCTGCAATCAAAACACTTCTCTGCAGGTCCACAACAGACAGATACCCTGTCTTTTGTCCCCACATATGCCTTGTTGGATTAATCATATTTTTTTAAAATGGCTATATGGTACAAACTGGCTGGTTCTTTTATATAGTGAGTTCTAAGTCATTGAATAGGTGGAAGTCACCTGAGAACTTGGTGAAGGACAGAGTAAAAATACCTTACATAAAACAAACAAACAGACATGTTTCTGATTGATTGGCAAGGCCACTTCCATCAGAAATTGAGCTTAGCTCATAAAGTATATCAAAGCACCAGTATTAACAGGTCTAGAATTCCCATGAATATGTGAAGTAACCTCTTAACACTGGAATCACAAATTCCACTAACTGGGTAGAACCTGGTGGATCATCCCAAAGCTGGCAATTTCAGAGGAACAACCCAGAGATCAAAGATGGCTTTGTGCTCTAGGATGCCCAAACGGCATTCCATATGTCTCTCCTCCACTATCCACAGTGGAGTGCAAGCATTTCGTCCCACGTTTGCCAGCCAGAACCAGAGAAATGATCTCCCATGGAATCATGCTGCTCCGGTCCAATGCAGGCAACTCTCCCACCATTCATACTAAGAATATGTTTACACATATGTATGTGAAATTAGCTGTGGAGGCCGAAGTGGTCCAGTCACTGGTCCTCCTGTCCTCCTGCCCTCAGATGGAGACAGGCTTGTAAGAAGAGAAGGAAATCTTGTGAGAGTTTGACCATAACCATGCCAGATTGTTTGATCTATTTAGTTTTGACAATTCACTGGGAGGAAAGAGTGAAAATAAATCAGAGCATCCTCCCCCTCACCCCCCACATTCCATACTATCCTTGCAACCTCTCAAGCTGCAATTCTTGGAAAATCCTCTAAAAAGCTTATACAAGACTTTCTGCTTGGGTGTTTTCCAGAACTGTCAGCCACTGAGTGTCTAAACCAATAAGGACTCCTCCTCCTCCTCCTCCTCCTCCTCCTCCTCCTCCTCCTCCTCCTCAAAAGATGTCTTAATAGCACCAAAGCAAAAACATTTTTTGGTCTCACTCAACTTTCAGGAGCTCAGCAAGCAGCAACACAGGGAAGCTCCAAGCAAAGTCTTCTAGAGGGGCTTTCCTAGAAGCCCACGCAGCCAGAACACAGCAAGGCAGGGCAAGGGAGTAGGGATGCTAAGATGAAAGAGCACACACAGCCCTCAGTAGTCTCTGCACAGTAAAGGGAGCACTTAAGGCCTGCACCTTTGAAATTTCTCTGATGTTTTCGACATCCCAAAGAAAAAGGAAGAAAAGCAGCTGACCCTTTTATAGGGCAACAAAGGGGTAGCAAAGGGCAAATGGGTTTCAGCAGAAGGCTAGGCTAAGCATCACAGCTGAAGGCGGCACAGAGCATTTTGCGTGTGGCGGGCAGAGCTGCAGGATGCAGGCATTACCTATGGAACGTCTTGGGCCATTCCTTGTCATGTCCAGCCAAAATGATCCGATAGGATGGAGGAAGACCTCTGGAGCAGGAATGAGGCATTTGGTTCTCTCACACATCTGACTGCCATTATTTTCATAGATTCATAGAATAGCAGTGCTGGAAGGGCCATGAAAGCCATCAGGTCCAATGCCCTGCCCTTGCAGGACACCACGTCGCACCATCCCACTCAGAGGGCTGCCAGTTTCTTTTGGAATGCCTCTAGTGTGGGAGAGCCCACCGCCTCTCTAGGCAGCTGGTTCCACTGTCACATTGCTCTGAAAGTGAGGAGGCTTTTCCTGATGCCCAGCCTGAATCTGGGTTGTTGCAACTTGACTTGATTATTCCATGTCCTGCACTCTGGCATCAGCAAGAAGAGACCTTGCCCTTCCTCTCTATGACAGCTTTTGAGGTACTGCTAGAGGGATATCATGCCCCCTCTCAGTTTTCTCTTCTCAAGGCTGAACATGCCCAGTTCCCTCAGTCTCTACTCACAGGGCAGTGTTTCCAAACTCTGGTTCATTTTTGGTAACTTCCTCTGGACCTTTACTACTTTTTCTGCATCTTCCTTAAATCTTGGTGCCCAGAACTGGACACAGGATTCCAGATGAGGTCTGACTAGTGGAACTACTACTTATTATGCTTTGGGAGCAAAACTTCTATTAATGCATCCCAAAATAGCATTTGTCCTTTCTGTGGCTGTATCACATTGTTGGCTCATATTTAGACTATTGTCCATATTTAGCCCAAGGTCTTTTTCTTTTTCAGTTTCATTGAATCAGGTATTCCTCATCTTGTGTCAATGCATTTGTTTAAATATAAAATACTTTAAAAGGTTAAAGGCCTTAAAATTTTTAAAATCAAATATAATCATAAAACCTTGAGCACTGGGTTGAAAGCAACAAAATGAGATTCAGTAAGTACAAGTGCCAAGTCCTCCAGCTAAGAGAAAGAAACCAAAGTACTTTTATGATTTTGTAAGCCCTCTAGGGACTTTTTAAAAGTAATTGGCAACACAGAAAGGGAAATCTAAACAAACAAACAAACAAACAAACAAATGTTTATCCAGGTGACCCCGGATCTTCATCCTATCTGAGGGTGTTTGCTATTCCACCCAGTTTTGTATCATCTGCAAATCTGATTATTGTTCCTTGAACTTCCTCAACTAGATCTTTAATAAAGATGTTGAAGAGCACTGGGCCCAGAACCGAACCCTGTGGCACCCCACTAGTTACCTCCATCCAGTTAGAGGAGGTGAGATCGATGAGCACACTTTCTGTCCGATTTCTTTACAAGGATTTCTTTACAGGCTGCTGCCTGTTATCTTCTTTTACATAGGAAAGTCCTCTTCTAAAAGGACTATCCTCTCTTGGAAGGCCTCCTCCATCTGAAGGGCTGCCAGATCCAAGGCCTGTTTCAAGATAATGAACCATCCATGGAATAGTTGCCCCTCAACCATTAGTACGTGGACAGCCCACCAAATAAACAGGCTAAGTTTGCTTGGTCACAGTCTTCCACATTATGGTATTTCTAATTAAACTGCAGGAATTATTTCTAGATTCACATCTATATATATAAGTGAGCATATGGAAATATTATGCAGATCACCATCCTCTTGTGCCCTCTTTTGAGATCATGTGTCTTTTCTTTCTTTGCAGTTCCTAACTAGGCACTTCCGTTGCTCATTTTTCTTCCCCGCGATTCTTCCGTTGTTATCATGTAGGCTTGCTCTGACGCTTTAATGTCTCTTTTTGAGGGGAGGAGAGGGAGATATGACACCTCCCACAAAGACGGCTTTCCAAACAGTTCATTCATTTCATTGAGAAGAGAGGAACAGATTTTTGAATCTTTTCTCTGCAGGCATAATTTTTAAAAAGTTCAACATAGTTCCCTTGGTATTCAATATCCTGTAGGAATTTTTTCATCCCCCATCTTAGTTGGAGGTAATTTATTCACATGTGTAGGATGAAGAAAATAAACTGGTATGAATGGAGGCTGCATCTCACACACACACACACACACACACACACACACACACACACACACAACACCCCCTCCCCCCTGCTCTTACTGGCTACATTCGGTTCTGTTTATGCAAGCAATAAATAAATAAATAAATAAATTCGGCATGCATTATCTTTTTATGAGCCTTGCGATTTATTCTGTTTTTGTTGTCAGACCTCTGGGAATGCATTCTATAAACTTTATTGAGACAAGATATCTAGAGGCGTTTGCATATATGTGAGCTCAGCACAAAATTACTTTTTAATGCACTTTCGACTTTGCAAGGAGGTGATACCGGCTTGTGCGTGAGGAGGCAGAAACATGTAAAACAGTGATATTTGATTATTTTTAGCATCTGTATTCATTTCCATTCCCCAGGTCAGAAAAGAAAATATAATCCAACATAAAGACAGAATCATTGCTGAGTCTTAAGCTAATACACGTTAAACCAGATTGACATATTACAGATAAGTAATACCTCTAAACATAAGGGACAGTGTTTAAAGCTGATTTTAGTTCACTTAAGTCCTGTTTCGCATGTTAGTGTTGTGACTTGGGAGTGTCTTCCATGTGCTCTGTCCACTGGAGTTGACCCTCTTGCAATCTGTAATCTGAATTCCATTCTACAGAATTTCTTGGGGACCAGATTACATTGGTAGGTGAGGCCAAAGGCAAAGCAGTGGGGCAAAATAGTATCAGCCTACTTTTGTTAAAGTGTTCACTGTTAGTAACTAAGAAGTAGTTACTACAGAAGCATTTCTACCTTTTAGAATCAAACAGACACACAAATCCTTCAATTGGTTCAAAATAGAGCTGCCAGGCTGCTGACAGGGACTGGGCGTTATGCTCACATGACTCCAGTCCTCCGTCAGCTTCACTGGCTTCCCATTGAATTCTGGGCCCAATTCAGGGTGTTGGTGATGACCTATAAAGCCCTAAATGGCTTGGGTCCTGGTTACCTGAAGGAGCGCTTACATCCATATACGCCCGCCCGCCCCTTGAGATCTGTGGGAGAGGCCCTTCTCAGGGAACCCTCCATGAAAGAAATTAGGAGGGTGGGTACTCAGAGGAGGGCTTTCTCTGCGGTGGCGCCCAATCTATGGAATGCGCTCCCCAGAGAGTTCCGCCTGGTGCCGTCGTTATTTGTTTTTCGGCGCCAGGTGAAGACCTTTTTATTTAAGCGTCATTTTAATTGTTAATATTATTTGCTTAATTTTATCTGGCCAGGGCGACTTATTTTATATTGTTATTTCTTGTATTTTAATTTATGTTGTGAGCCGCCCCGAGGCTTCGGTGAATGGGGCGGCATAGAAATGTTTTAATAAAATAAAATAATAAAAATAAATAAACAGAAAAGAACAAAAGATGAGAAAGTACCAAAGCTGGGAACGTACCAAGTGATTCTGGGGAAAGGGGTGGACTCTAGAGGAAGGGGGCATGGCCATTTGGGGTGGCTAGAAGACTGGAAGGCTAGAATGAGACCTCCAGCTTTTCCCCCTCCTGGATCAAGATGCTGCATCTCAGGCCTCATCAGGTGAGGGGAGCCTTTGAATACAGCCCACCATCACAAAGGAAGAACTACGGTTCTCTCAATCTCTTCTCATATGTCATCCCTCCCCACCCAGCTACTGTTCTTGTGACCCTGCACTGAACTGATTCTAACCTAGCTATGTCTCTCTCTCTCCTATATGTGGAGCCCAGAACTAGACACAGGAATCCAGTTGTGGGCGCACCAGAGTTGTGTGCAGCAGTATTAACACCTTCCCAGTGCTGGAAGCCACGCTTCTGGCTAGACATCCAGGCAGCTGTCACCTAAAACAGCATCATTCTGATTTTTTTTTCTCCTGTGTAACTTGCAGGATCTCTTACCTTGGAACAACCACATTGGCATGATGTGACTTTCCCCACGCTTGCTGCCCGGGGTGCTGAAATGCAGGATGTGGTGATATTATGTTGGCGAGAGGGGTACACCTACACAAGGGAGAACATGGCACAGGGACGTTGCTTTCAGGGGGTGCCCACATGGGGTATAACGATTAGCTGCCCCATGCCCCGTGTTGAGTGGATCAAAGGCGTTAATGGGGCACAGTGATTTCTCCGAGAGACACATATGAAAAGACCCTTTCTAATGTGGAAGAACATGCAGACATACGTGAGAACTGGAAAGCAATCGTCTGTTGGTTTTCTCTAGGGATGGCAGAGTTACAATGGACTCCACTGTGCTTGAATTTCTCAGAATCCGATCCATGGATTGGGCAATGAATTGGCTTTTCCATAAACTTGAAGACCATTAAAAATGGTACATAACACTATAACAATTTAGATACAGAAAACCATGTAAAATAAAGACACACATTTCTCCCATAGGCTGAACGGTGAAAATACATTCTGGGGGACTTTGAGTGTTTTGAGCAGAATTGTGTATTTCTGGGAGCGTGGGTTTGTGCAAACTCATTTGTGCAAAATCTGATTTTGTTGATGAGTAAGCAATGGAATGCCTGACAGATGGACCAGATGGACCAGATTTTACAACATCTGGTTCTGCACTTATCTGGATTTTGTGATACATTGTACATCACCCACCCCCACAAAAAGGTATCATAGGGCATTAATCAGCGCATGTTTTGGGCTGAAGTACATTAAAAAATATGTGAAATAGATGTTGCACTTTTTTCTGCTTTTTTATTTTTAATTGATGTGAAAATGGAATGGAATGGAGTTATGAAGACATGTGAGGCTAGCATGGACCTGGAGTAGATTAAGCTCTCCGTCTGTAGCCTTACCATGAGAGAAACCAGTGTCCTGCCTAGCCCAGTGCCATCAAGTCTAACTAGATCCTTTCCACTGAGGATTTCAAAGGCTAAATGTTTCACTAGCGCAAGTGCCGTCCCACAGAACTGTCTGGTGCATCCCCACACCTCTGAAAAGTGCTGCATGATTCATGAATTAGCTGTTTAAGCATGTACCAGGCACATATGAGAAATTTGCTTTAGTGAGTTTTGACTGGAATTAACCCAGTTTGCACCTTCCAGAAATGAAAAGAGTATTTGCAGTTAAACATGTATGGAACACATCATGTGATCTGTGGAGCAGCAATGAAAATGCAGCTGCACATGGTGTGAAAGTGCACACCAAGGACTGCGCACTTCTGAAAAGTATGCATGGAAATACCCTTTAATCAATGGGAGAAAAATGCTTCTGTTTCAAAAACTGTGCCCATTGGTGCAAATGTGCAGAAATGCACATGAAAATATTCATGGATGTTCTCATGAAAAGAAGGGGTGAAATGTCTCAGGACTTGCTATTTGATGTGCACACGAGACAAGGCAGGGTTTAAGGTGGAATTTGGAGACCCTTGATGAGTTTGATTTTACAGATTAATATATCTCTTCATTGCCACTCAAGACTACCCCCATCCAGCCTTTGCATACTACCCTCTTGAATGGGGAAAACAAAGCTCAAAACACATCCAATGGGACCACAAAAGTCAGCAGCTTTTCTGTATATCACCTTTTGAACAAAACAGTCCTTCTGAGCTCCAAGCATGGGGAATTCCAGGAACGGCTCTCTTAAAGTTTTATAGTCATTCTTAACTCTCTTCAGTGTCACTGCTTTGCAGGGAGGTGTAGACTTGGGAACATTAAATTAATACTTATGATATTATCAGCATAAAAAATGACTTGTTGTATCTCCCAAGCTTGAGAGTCCCTCTATCAGATCTGAGAAGCTGCCAAGCCATTGCATCATCTGCTAAAATCAAGTAACTCATCTAAAAAGAACATGTGAAGTTGATATGAAGTTGACAATACACCGTAATTGTTGACTGACAGCCATGTTATGGTTGTGCATGTAGAGTTTGTATGTGGGCTGTGATTTCATGGTGACATACCCTTAAATAATTTGTACATTGCATTTTCCCAAATAACTCACTCACAATATTTCTGGAGTCCACCTGGTGCACCATCTGTTACCCAACAGGTGGAATTCCAAGCAGTTTGCTACATTCAGGCTAAACACATTTACTGGCACACATGGCTCTCCGATTTTGAGTGAATTTATCTTCAAGAAAACAAACTGAGGGTCACAAACTGAACTTTGCAATGGACACTGCCTATATTCTGGGGAGAGAGGGGTAATGATTTGACAAACATGAGAAAGGTTTGATTTCCTTCAAAAATGTTTTAAGAAAGAGAGTGATTTAAACTCCTATGTCTAAAGTAATATTTTATGGCATGACATGCACCTAAAAGTTGAGTGTGCATGAGAAGAGACCAGTGGCATACCATGTGATGGCCACATTGCCAGTCAGGATGGATTCCTCTGAGTATGTTTCAGCAGGTTCACTGGCTCTTCATCGGTTTCTGGGCACAGTTCGGCCATCTTTCCCTTGCAGCTAGATTATCTGAAAGATCATCTCAAACAAGGTTGGCTGCTTTGTAAGATCTTTGGAGGGGATCATTCTCTCAGCCTGAACAAGGACAAGGGAGCATTAGGAGTGGAGGTAAGGCAAGGCCTTCTTGGTGGCTCTTATGAGACTCTGGAATTTCCTGCCAAGAAATGCCAAGTCATATCCCTCTTTGTTGTCCTTCTGCCAGTAGGCAAGCTGAGTTTTATTCTGGAAGGTCTGTGGCATAAACTGCTCTGCTGTTGGGGCACTGGCTGGGGATGTTTTGTTTATCATTTTTAACAGCGCTTTAATTGATTTTTGTTATGTTTTGATTAAGACCACAATATCT
Source organism: Varanus komodoensis (assembly GCF_004798865.1). NCBI lineage: Eukaryota > Metazoa > Chordata > Lepidosauria > Squamata > Varanidae > Varanus > Varanus komodoensis. Next base: position 62,087,603 of record NW_025335941.1, on the reverse strand, counting down.
GTTGGAGCGCCTCTCCCAGCTGCAATCTACCTGGATGCTATGATCAAGTCCTGGACCTGCCTCTGATTGCCACCTCCAAAGAGACTCAGTTGGAGGCAACCAGGAAAAGGGCTTCCTCACTGGTGGTCTCCCCATTAAGGCATGAGCTCCCCACTGAGACCCACCTGGCACCAACCTTCAAATCCTTTCAGCACCAGGTGAAGACTGTCTTCTAGCACAGGACATTTTAATTCCTGTTTGGGAGCTTTGTTAGATGCTTAAAAAGGTTGTTTGATCAATTCATATGAGCTAGTGCAATGTATATACGAGTATCAATTTGGTTTTAAATTTTGGATGATAACCTTTTAATGATGTCAATGTTGTTTGTGTTTTACAATGTCCTTTTGTGTTGTAATCTGCCCAGAAAGCTCCAGCTAGTGGCTTTTATAAAAATTAAGTGTTTTGTTGTTGTTGTTATTACCATCACCACAATTTTGGGAAGTCTCTAGGGTTCAGGTCCAGGCTATTTGAAAGACTGTGTTCTCCTCTCTGAATCTACTGTACCCCAAGATCTTCAGTTGAAATTGACTGTGTTGCAGTGCAGTACCACTTCCTCCAACCCTACATAGGACACCCATCAATTTGGGGGATTATTGCCATCCCCATAGGAACACACTCTTACGGAATTTCTAATTCAACACAGATAATGGGAACTTTAGGAAACATCTGCCAAATCAGTAGGGCACCAGCCTTCCTCCACAGGCCTCTGAGACAAGCCGCAGCCTTCGCTCCTCCTGCGCTGTTTCCTTTCCCGTGGAATTCCGTTGACAAATTAAGCATTCGTGACAGCATGTTTGAAATATTGTTGAGATTAGATTAATGTTTATTTATTGAAAACACTCTTTCTGTCTTTCACAAGCCGTTGTGATAGAATCTGGATAATGAAATTTACAGTTCCACTTGAAGGAAGCTTGGCTACTAGACAGAAGGTGTGTTTCCCCCACCTCGTCCTCTCTCCGGGGAATCAATTGATATTAAAAAGCATCTCTTATCTCTCATTTCACGCAGAAGACTGCCAGTCAGAACAAAGCTACTGGATTGACCAAACTTGGAATAAATAAAATTGATGTGCAGAGCAATCCTATGGCCCCCACACAGCACTCAAGGGGACACAGGATTCTTCAGGTTCCCAGATCCAAGGTCAGGGAAAAGCTCAGCCTCAGAGCAGGAAACCTGCAGTCTGATCCCTGACTTAGTGCTGTGGTGAAGCTCCATGGAGTCCTTCCCTCTTCTGTTTGCAGACTTCCTCTAGTGCTCAGCCTGGTCTTAGGAAGCAAGCCAAGCCAAGGGGAAATCTGCAAATGCTCCCAGAATGAAGGTGGTGCAACTAACAGTCTTCTTCTGCATCACATGTCGCACCAACGAAGGCTGCAAGTCTCACACATGGAAGAGGGATGCTGTGCAGCGGTCATGCAGAACTCAGTTCTTGGTGGGCACTGTGTGAACACACGGTGTGCTCACCAGGAAATGGGCTTGTAGCCATGAGAATGTGGGTCAGAATCTGGGGAGCCAAGCCCAAGGAATTTAATGGATTCTCACACCCAAAATAGGTTCCTCACACATCTGCATTCTTCTCAAGTTGGACATACAAAGAACCATGGCAGCTGCTTCACTAAGGATGTCTTCAAAAAGGCGTAAAGAGCAGAAGGAAGGAGGACAACTTTCCTTCTCCTCTGAAGCACTCAAGTTAATTAGTTTGGTCTCCTAGCAGACATGCAGGATGAGAGAAATGGGGAAGCAAGGTGGCCTCTTGCTTTCAGGGTCCTCCACATTCAGTCTCATGGGCATTCTTCCTGGATATTCTACTTTGGCTGGTCAACATCTTTGGCCTGTTGACCCTCAGACTTTCAGTCATTCCTTCCCAGGAAGAGCACCTGCAAGTGACCTCTGGGGGCCCTGTGCTTGAGAGAGTAGGAGAGGTGCTAGCTCAAAGGCAGAATATGAGATCTGCCTGCAGAAGGCCTCAGTTCCACTCCCGATCACCTTCAGTTGAAGGGATTGCAGGAAATAGGTGATATGAAAAGGCAAGGATATGACATGATTGGCATGATAAGAAATTAAATTAAAGAAGGAAAGAAATAATAAATGGAAAAGATCTGCCTCTGCTTGAAGTCCAGGAGAGCTGCTACTGGTTTAGATGCTGAAGGGGGCATATTTTAATGGCAGAGCATGTACTTTCCATGCAGAGGGTTCCTTGTTCAATCCCTGGCACAGGGCAGGAAAAACTCCTGCCTGAAGCTCTGAAAAGCAGCTGCCAGTCTGTGTCGACAACACTGAGCATGAAGGAAGTGAATGCTGAAGTGCACCATTTTCAGATGTGAAGAAAAGCTTGAAAACACATAGAAACACAGAGTTTCTATGTTAAAAAGGGTCTCCTGGGCCATCTAGTCTGATCCCCGGCTCCACCTCCCATGGAAGCCAATTCCATAACCTCAGGGTCCTAACATGTGAGCTTCTGTCCCATAAATTCTGAAGCCATTCACACACATGTGCAGGGCTATGAGCAGAGCATTTTCAGGGTTTCTTTGGACATGAATGAAATTCTTATCCATCCCCCGGGGTTGGGGGGTCTCTCCTGTTTCTGGCATTGCACGCGCAAGTTCCCCAAGGTACAAGCAACCCACAGAAAAGCTGTTTTGAAGAGGAAGAGTTTCACACATCACCTCTGCCGGCTTTATGTAGTGGAAACAACATGGGGACTTTCCATGCACCATTCCATGCATGTGCCACCATGTCCTCAGGGCAAACTTAGAACAGGGTATGTTTTGGGCAAAGGTGAGAAGCAACCATGGAATTCTGGTAAGAATGAATGGCAGATGTTGACCTTGTCCCTCTTGCAGACTTCCCAGTGGGACATCTGGTTCACAATTCTAGTAAGCACAATTCTAGAAAAAACAGGCCTTTCACCTGCCCCCCACCCCCAGGAGTGCTCCTAGCCTCTGAACTGGGCATTATGGAAGAAATGGGCCATCACTAAAACCCACATGCTCACATCCTCTTATCCTGGCAACTTTAGATGCCCTTAGCATACAATGAGACACCTTCATACCGCTCACTGTGCTACCTCAGGTCCAACTTGGCTGCTTGAAACAGGAATGGGAAAAACCAGCATGCGTCAGGACTCAACCAGAGGAAACCATTTCATGAGTAGCAGTCAGAGCTCCACCTGGCCAAGCTTTGCCCAGGCAAAATCCCAGCCTGAAAAAGTAATCTTGGCCTACCTTGGGTGGGTAGAATCCGTCTGTGTTGCAGGGATAGGGAATGAATAGCCCTCCATATATTCTTGGATCACACATCCCCTCCCATGGGCAACACTTATTACTGCTGATGTTCCACACTGCCAATTTACTGACGAGGGGAATGGTCCAACTGGGGCTACTGGTCTGAGTCACGGTACCTCCTAGGATGGGCTGAGCCTCATCTCATGATGAGTCTCCTCAGGCATGACAGGGGAAAACAAGCTATACGAAGGGTTGCCGTTACTTGTGGCAGAGCTGTGCAGGCAACGACATTTAGCCCCATCGGAAGATTGAGGAAGTCCTACATACTGCAAGAATATTGTGAGGATGGTGGTCTGGAAATCTCTCTATGAAACCAGTCCAATGGTTTTCCCTATCCTATAACAACATTTCCTTCAAAGTTCAATTATTAGAATGCTTAATAGATTACTTAAACTTTAATGAACGTTATAAATGAGGGGGAAGAGAGTGGCTCAGCACTTTCCCATAACAGAAAGTACCAAAACTGTTCACTCTCCAACATATTGAAAGGCTTGTGTAATATAATCTAGATTTGGTAGGAAGTGTGCCCAGGAGGAATGATTATATAACCTTTTGCTTGCACATTCCTTTTATACAATTGACTAAAATGAGATGCTTAAGCAATTCTTGCTTTGTACTGGAAAATTATGGGGGTTTTAAAAATGCAAAAGGCCACAATTTGATGGTAGCTGCCAGTTGCTGTCTGGTATGTATTAGCCAATAAATAATAATGAAAAAATATAATTTTGGATGTGTAGATCATGGAACTTGGGGAAACTCATTCCAAAGAAATCTTTTTGCCAGTGCAGTAGGCTGTTGATCAAGCCACGATTTGAGCTAAAAGTTAACAGGAAGAAATTTCTCCCATTAAGGTTGCTGTGAGTTAGCAGAAGCTAAGTAAATATATCTCTTTGCTTTGGTGTTCTGTTTTCATATTAAAAAGTGGGTATTCCCAGCAAGGCTGCATTAATCATTACATTAGGTACTCTGTAGAAATAGTTGCCAGTTAAATTGGGTCCTTAGCAGTAGAAAGTTAACTCTGGGATCCTTTAAGTAGAAATGTGGCGGTGAGCTATCAAATGCAGTGCATTCTAAATGAAAAGAATGCACTTTTGCACCAAGCTATGGTGATTTATTGATGGTCTTTTGGCAGACGGGCTTCTCAAATCCAGAGGCAAGAATCAACAGATTGTATTGACTTTTGCAGTAGATACCAAAGTCATGGGGTGTGTGGGAAGACAAGAATGCTTTTGGACAGGTGCCAAGTGTGTTGTAACTCTTCCAAATAAGGATAATGCATCTCCATTGGCTTCCTCCTGGATCTTTCAGATGCTTAGACTTACAGTAGAACTAGTAAATCTAACCCACACCTTTCCCCCTTCTTTAAAATGCTGGAAACTTACACAACAGCAAGGCATAAATAAGTTAAATAATTTCCTGTTTGAAGCCAAAAATTATGCCACCTTTGGGTTGAGGGGGAGACACCATGGGAAATAACGTTCAAGCAATAAATCTTTGCAACGTTCATTGAGTGTTTGCAGGAATCTGACATTGTCAAGTGAGAAGAAAAGACAATTCAGTTCATGGTGGTTAGAAATCAAGGCGTTTTTAATATGATTGTTGCAAGTGCCACTCCATCCTGATCAACTGACTTGCTCCAATGAGCTTTGTTTGATATTAATCAAATTTGCCTCCTTGCAAGAGAGTCTAAATTTAATGATCACATCCTGCTGAGCAAATCAGATGTCATTCAAATTTGCAAGGAAGATGGATATATGCCTCCTTGCATTATGATTAACACGCAGAGCAGAAAGGAAAGTTTCCCACAGAATTAAAAATAGTTGGAACAACTTTAAAAAGGTTATTAGAAAACAAGGCAGCTCACATTAATAAAACAATGTCACTTTTGGATGCCTGGCAGGCTTCGCTAAGAAAATCGCATTGCTGTATTTGGAAAGGAAAAAGTGGCCCAGTGGTTCTCTCGTCCCCTCATGTGTACAGCCATATAAACAGAGAATTAAAGAGCTACCGGACTAGTTCCATGATCAGTGTGGTCAAGAGAGGGCCAGTGTGACACAGTTGGCAGATGTTTCTTTGTTCAAACAAAGAGGAAAAATTAGTTGACAAGCTGGACCTTCACCCTCCTGTTCAAAGGGGGATCAGGAAGCTGATTCTGGAAAAAACCTCTTTTTCTGATACCTTGGAGAGCCATTGTCAGTCAAGCTGGACAAACATGGAGTAGATCAGTTGTCTTCATCTGGGTGATGTCCAGATAGGTCAGACTATAGTCCTTGTCACAGCCCATCCATAGCATGGGGTCGGTCTGGCTAGGTGGGTCAATTTTGAAATTTTAATATTTGTAAACTGCTTTTTGATCAAATGTTGGGTGTGATCCTAATAGGATACTTGTAAAACCTCAAACCTGAAGATTTATGGACATCCAATCCAGAGAGGGAGAGGCAGTGGAGGTGGGTTATGTCTATCTGCTCCTTCTCCTAAATCAAGATAATTTTCTGGGTGATCTCCAGTTCCAACAGTACATGCCAGTGTCCCACTATCTTGATGTGGTGCTCTCTAGATGTTTTAGACTAAGGCTTCCCTCAGCCCTCTTCACTAGCCGTGCTATTTAGAGAAGCTGAGAATTGTAATTCAAAATGTCTGGAAGATATCTTGACTAATGTTGACCTACTTTGATCCTTTGCATGAGGCAAGGATGAATATTATACAGGGAATTTAAAATTCAATGTTGTGCATGCACAGGACATCTCTTTCCAGGTTTGCCAATGGTTTTCCTGTTATTGTTCTAATGTATCAGGCAAGCAGACACCATTTTTAATAATGATGTCTAGGAATTTGATAAGGGGTGAAAATCTGATGGATTTTCATGGATCAGCCCCTGGAATTTGGTTTGCCAGCCCGTTGTTGGTGCTAACTTGCTATGGCACAAGTTATACCATCTCAGGGTCTTCCACTCCTAAAATAGCCTGCAATTTCTGATACAAACACAGACAATCACTAACACATGCAATTAAATACATGTGCATACACATGCATGCACAAACTAAGGAAACATACATAAAATCATTCAATTTGAGCAAACCAGAACCCCTAAAACATGGTGGTTCTCATGCAATTGCTTAAAATGCGTCATTCGCTTAAATTAGAACTTCCAAAATACACGGTCCTAGCATGATTTCCATAAAAGTGGCCAATTGTGGAAATCAGAACCAGAAAAGCATTTGATCCACACCAAGTTGGCTGATTTACACAAATTGGTCCTAAAGTGATCTGTACCGATTGTGCTAGGATCAGGTGCCTTCTGGATTCCAGTTTGACTCTGGATTCAATTTGGCTGATCCAAATCAATGTCCTTTGTTTTCCCTACCAAGTGTGGTCTGGCTCAGAGACGCAAGTTCGTGGGAAGAGCCTCCAGCGCAGCCTGCACCTGGTCATCAGGAGGGCCAAAGCAGATAGGGAATCCACTGGGCTCCAGAACCAAAGTATCCTGCAAGGCCATTGAAAGACCCACCTGAGAACTCCATAGATCCTTGGTCTCAAATGACCCTGCTGCACCGCAGGACTGAGAACATTCGGAGAAAAAGGAAGGAAAGGGAGGGGGAGCAAGCTTCGACAGGAGCTCGTCAAATCCGGGGAAGATGTTTTCCATTGTTCTGAGTCTGAGCAAATAAATTTAGCTCATTAGCATGTCTGCCCGAAAACTGACAGTGACTTTGCATGACGTAAGTGCCCTGTCCTTCCTGCCCTTGCCTTTCAGCCATAACGGCCCCTTCACAAGCCAGAAAAGTGAAGAATCATTAAGGGAGAAGGTATTCAAGCTAATCAGCCTGTCAGCTCGCATTGTTTTGGCATCTGTCAAATGAGAAGCCAGACAGATATCTCCTAGAACAAGGGAGACATGGTTTCCCCCCTGTAATAAAGACACAATCCAATAAGAATCTACTGAATGTCATCTCCTCTTGCGGTCAGAATGACATCTCTATTCTGCACACTTTTAATCCAGGAGAAAATGTCAAGCTGGTGCTAATTCAAAAAAGGCCCTGGAGGTGAGACTGCTTTTGACAGCCTCCCCCAGCCAACCCACGGAAGAAAGCCAATACTCTTCCCTTCACTGCATCATTGGCATGCACATCCACACACCGATCCAGGGATACACCCAGCATGCTGAGGATCTGATAATTCTGCTTAGCATTTAAAAACAGTTTGGCCTTTGTGCCGAATGGTGAGGGTTTGAGCCGTTTTGCATGGCGTTTTGACCTCCTGAATTGGGGAGTCTCCTTCTCAAGGTTGTTTTGCATTGAGAAACATGACTGGCTGGTGGAGTGCATTCTTGGCAGGTTGAAGGTCTTGGTTGTGTCTGGCCCATCCAGTGAAAAGGACCTGAAAGAATGGGGCTGAGAAAAGCACCCTCCCTGAGACCTTGGGGAACCACAGGTGGGTAACAGCAGAGGGCAGGGTGGTCCAGTGGCTTGACTGGGGATTTAGAGTTTCATTTGCATTTTCTGGAGTCCAGTCCAAGAAGGATCTGTTTCTCTTAAGGTGTCCACTTAAGCACCACCAAATTGGTTAAAATATGTATGTATATGCCATATATATATATATATATATATATATATAGAGAGAGAGAGAGAGAGAGAGAGAGAGAGAGAGAGGTCTACAGAGAGAAAGATCTAAACACACACACACACACAGAAATCTATCCTGCTACGTTTTATTCTGTACCACTGCTGTACCTAGGGAGCCTTTGGGCTGATGGACATGGTAGAAATATACTAAATAAATAAGTAGATAAATAATACCTCTGTGCCAATTTGACTGCAATTGCCGTGGTTTTATTGTGTTTTTATTGCTGTGGTTATACAGTTTATGGTTTCATTGTTTGTATGTGATCCTTGTCTTTTATATACTTAACTTTTAACTTCCATTAACCTCCGAGGGAGCCACTGGCTACTGGGTGGCAAATAAATAAATAAATAAATAAATAATAAATAAATAAAGTAATTGATCGATCAATCGATAGGTGGATGGCTAAGACTGTGACCAGGTGGTGTGCCTGTCTATTGATCAGATACCCATTTTGGCAGGTTCAAAATTTATTTATTTATTTAGGACATTTATAGGCTATCCATCACTTTTGTCACTCGACGACTTACAATGTAATCTAAATCCTAAACAAAATAAATTAACTATTTATTAATTAAGGTAGCAGTGTGGTTCATGTAACAGGCCCACAAAATCCCTACTGTGCCAGTCCTTTATGATTTATACAGTTTGCCTGTGTATTTCCAGGATGAATTCGAAGAGTTGATTTTAACTTACAAAGCCCTACATGGCCTTGGGCCAGTCACAGGATCATGTCTCCCCGTGAAGACTCGCCCGGTCCCCCAGAGCATCCTTGGAAGTCTGTCCCAGGGTGCCTTTCCAGGAGCGGCAAGCTGTACGTGGAATCGCTTCCCATCAAGGCTTGTCTGGTCCCCACTTTGTTGCCTTTCCAGTGCCAGATGAAGCATATCTCCCCCGCCCGCCACCAAAGCTTTTTATCTTTTCACATGTAAAAGACAGCGCTGGTGTGTTTTTAGCATGTGGCACCACCGCTGTGGGTCACTTCCTCAGCTTCATGATGTGTTTTGGATGTAAAGTGAATAGACTGTGTCACCACCATTAAAATATTATGATTTTACGGTTTGCCTGACTCGTCAACCGTCCAGAGAACTTGGGTTAATGTGTGGCATACAAGTGTAAAAGGGCTAAATAAAGTGAACCAATGGGCCATTCGGAGGTCCTTGGCCACCCTTTTTGGGCTAATTTTTTGTATTTTCTTGTTTTGGGCTAACCTCTTCACTTTACGGATGCCTTCAAACGGAGAATGGTCTTCTGTGAGCTCTACAAAAAGAGACCAGCCCTTCATAAAGGGCATGTCATAAAGGGCACACGTGAGCACCCTATTTTCTATTGTGTTGTATAAGAATCCCCACACAGTTTGCCCTCCTCCAGTGGGATACAACAGGGCAAACAGCAGGAAGAGGGATGGGCAAACAAGCCCTGTTTGAGACCCTCTGGATTTCCCAGACTCTGCCTTGCCGCTCCTCTCCAGTTCCCATCTGCATTTGCAACCATCATTCACTGTGTGTGAATGGAAACTTGTGCAAATTGAGGAACGCTGAGGTTTGTGCAAGTTTGTCCAGTTTTGCACAAATGGCCTGGGAACCAGGAATGAGGCCGATGGAAGCAAGTGTTTGAGAACAGGTGCATGGTCATGCCTGTCGTTATGCCTAGAGTGTCTAACAGGGTTTGCAGGGGAAGCCGTATGAGGCGAGGCAGAGGGAGCTGGGCCTTTTCAGCCTTGGGAGGAGGAGGAGACTCAGAGGGGACCTGTTAGCAACACACAGGTGTGTGAGGGGTGCCACATGGAGGTGGGTCATGACTTTTCTCCCCTTTTTTTGCAGTGGAGGGCAGGATGCCTTCCAATGGAGCGAAGCTCAGGAAACCAAAGTTCAATTTGGATGCCAGGAAGTACTTCCTGATGGTTAGGACCCCAAGGGTATGGAATAGGCTTCTATGGGAGGTGGTTGAAGCCCCATCGGTGAGGGTGTTCCAAGATAGGCTGGACATGCACATGGTGGGCATGTTGTGAATGGAGCCAGGGGTCAGACTAGATGGCCTGGGAGACCCCTTCTAGCTCACTCTGTTTCTATGTGCCTATGTTTTCTGAGTGCAAAGGAAATTATCATACAACCACAAGAAGGAAAAATCTTGAGAATGGTCATAGTAAAAGCTCAGCTTGTATTTCTCCTCACCTCCAGACCTGTCTTCATGAGAAGATCCCACTTGATGCCTTGCTTCACTGCTGGTTGCAGTCATGCATACGAGAACACAGGAGAGAGCTTTTAGGGGATGTCCAGAAATTTATGGACTCTATCCTGATCGAAAGTGTGTCATTTATTCATGAGATGCCTAGCAGGCAAGTTCTCCGGGTGTCATACGGTCATTTTGAAACTGACCAGTTGCATCATAAACATGATAAATAACAAAATCTTTAAAAGCAGAATGCAAAATCCAGCAGGATGAATCTTATCAAGACCTAAAACCAACTGTTAATAATGCAGGAGCTAAAACCCAGCAACACTGATGTAGGAGCTGAAAACAGAGTTTGGAGTAGGCCTGGCTCCCTCCCTCCCTGTTTTTACTTACCCAATTGAGATCTGCTTCTTTGGCGGACTTTGGGACCAATTGGTGACTGATACATTTGTTGGTGCAAATATCAGGATTTATTCCTAACTCTCCTCCTTTCCTTTTGAATTATCCTGATTGGTCCTTTATACTGATTTCAGACAATCCTGCACTGGATTCAAATGAATCTGGCCTTCCGTGAATCTAATCTGAAGACAGGCATTTTTTGCATCATGTGGATTCCCGAAACTTGTGTATCATTTTTTCTGCAAAGTATATTTACACAAGGGCAGAGTTGCAGCAAGGTCCATGAGTAAAATGTGCACTTGAACCCATGCTCATTAGCACAAATGCTCCTTTGCAATCCAGAAGGAAGTCCTCGAACATCCCTAAAACTGACATTAAAGCTCCAGTTCTGTCAGTGAGCAGGCAGTGGAACAAAGGACCTCTGAAAATCCACAAAACACGCATGGAATGGGTTTAACAAAATCCATACATCCCTGGTGCTTTCTTTGCAAGTATGATGGATATCTTTTATCTGATGTTATGTCTCTTAATAAATCAATCAGTCATGATAAATGGATTGCATTAGTGGTCTTGGGGGTTTGCATGGAGGGAAAAGGAGGGTGCAGTGTCCAAATGAATTTAAAAAGCTTCCCAATTTTGGAGGTGTCCAAATGGTTGATGTAACAGTGGATCTCTGGTTTGCTGGTTCTCCGGACCTAAGTACTTAGGTATGCAAATTTTAGTGGTATTACCCTGACACCTGGGCTGGATGAAGCAGCATGGAAAACAGCAAGGGTGTTGGTTAGTCCCTTGTGTTTCTGCATGGCATTTTATGTCCTCTGAATGGTGCACATGCAGGGAGACAACTCCGGTGTCAGTGGCACTCCTTATCCAGGCCTCTCATCCTCAAAATGCACTCATCACAGTGGAGCACCTTGCACAGTAAGGATTTATCTGTTTTCCTGTCTATGTGTTAAATGTGAAACATACCATTTTAGATAATACACACGGATCTGCAACATTTCATTTGGATCCCCCTTTCCAAAACAGGTGGGGGTGGGGGCAGAAAACATAGGTCCATATCTGAGGATAAACATCCTGGCCAAGGAAACACAGCATGTGGAAGCCTAGAAATAACCACTGACATCAGGGCCTGCAGTTCCATTTCCCTCCTGACTTTCTCAAAGGGGCATTCAAAATGCAATGAACATGCAGAAATGCATCACCCGGCAGGCTGCATGCCAGATCCTGCCGCTAATCATATGCGCCCTGAACTGTCCTTAGGGGGAACACTTTCTTCATTGCCTCGGTGGCTTGGTAGGATAAGGGAAGAAGCGAGAGCTAGAAATAAGTACATATGCTAATTTAGCACACTTAATTAGCATAATTAGTGCACCAATTTGCATATAATGGAAATCATGCTGCTACCGTTGTGGGAAGCAAGGCTAAGATCTACTGACTCTGTGCAGAGAGGGCAAAGAGGTTACGGCAGAGAGAGGGAGAGGAAGTCCCCACTTCCCACGCTGCAGCCCAGGAACCTACACAATAACTTAACTAAATGCAATTTGCTACCAGACACACTGCTCAAATGTGCAGACTTGCAACTTCAGTAAAAACCAATTAAATTTCTCTGGGATTCATTCAATATAACATTAACTGTTATGACAAACTATTTTGGTAGAACGTAGGTGCCGTCTATGTCTTCAGGCTTTTGAAACCCAAGCGAACATTCAGTTCCAATAAAGCATCATTGGATGTTATTTCTCATTAAAGCTTGAAGAAGTATGGAAGTCCTGACATTAAATGCTCTTGAAGAAGAAGATATCATTTCAAGCATGCGACTTTAATGAGCCGAGGCCCACAAAAAGCAGCAGACTTTTCCAGATAAATTTGCTTAAGTTTGCTTATCCGAAGGAACTCAGAACTTCAGAAAACAGCCCTTGCTTCATTTCTGCTATTCTTCATTCCAAGTTCTGAAAGGAATATTTCCCTAATATTTCCATTTTTCTGTGTATTTCTGAGAAGGAAAAATATGAGTGTGCTTGTTTATACCAGTGTGGTGGGGTGGCTACAGAGTTGGACCGTAGGCCCAGGATTTCAGGGTTCTAGTCGCATCTTGCCATGAAGCTCACTCAGTGGCTTTGGGCAAGTCACATACTCTCTACCCAGCCTATCTCACAGGGTTGTTGTTGTGAGGATAAATTGGAACTGTGTAAGCTGCTTTGGGGTTTTTACAAGAGGAAAAAATGAGCGATTTAAATAAAATATAGATGAAGGAGAAGGAAGAGACATAGACGAAGGAGGAGAAGGAGAAGGAGTTTCTTTCTAAAAACAGAGAAATATCACTGAATGGGCAAGGGCACATATCAAGCTAAGCTGCCCAGTACATAAGGTGATGATGATGATGATGATGATGATGATGATGATGATGATTATAACGTTTCTATGCCGCCCCTTGCCGAAGCCTCGGGGCAGCTTACAACACAATAAGATACATTGAAATACAATAGAACATAATAAATTACCACTAAATACAAAAAATGGCAGTTGGGCTGCTTGTTACTCCCAGTAGACATCTGGGCTCTCTCTAGCTTGTGCTGGCTTGTCCCCTTGCCCACTGCCAGCACATATTTGAGACACTTTTGCTGCAGAAATCCTTGCTGCCATGTTCATGAGCAAGGAGAGACTTGGCAGAGGTGTACCAAATAATGCTTGGTGTGGAGAAACTCTTTCTTCCTCTTTTGTAATAGTGGAGCCCAGTGGGGTTATTCCGTAAAGTGGATTGGCAGGAGACTCAGGATGCATGGCAGGAAATAGGTCTTCGATATAATAGGTGGTTAAATGATGGAGGGAGGGAGGGAGGGCCACCAATTTGGATGGCTTCAAAAGAGAGTTGGGCACATTCATGCTTCCTTGCCAGGCTAGCTGTGTGCACCCTCCAGGATCAGGCCTCGTGTGCCTATGCAGGGGAAGATGGGTAAGAGTTGCTGTTGAGCTCCAGTCTTGTCTGTGCGTTCCCTGTAGGCTTTGTGTTGGACCGACCCTGGGTTTGTGTCCAGCCAGGTTTCTTGTCCCCTGGCTGCAGGGCCTCATCTTGGAGCATTGAGAGCATAACTAGAGACAAAAAACTGGTTCTGCACCTACAAAGGGATTTAGTGAGCAAGCAGACTGCATTCACAAAAGGGAATACAATTCTTGCATTCTCCTCCTGGCAAGCACATCTGCAACTAAAAATCTATCCCTTGGAATGGGCTAGATTAGCCCCAGCCTGCCCATTAGTCTGATCCTTCTCTGCTTGCACATGGTCTTTACACAGGTGAGCAATCCAAAATATGATTCTCACGTGCTGTCTGCACAGCCACAACCCGTCCTGTTGCATGCGACCTGCTGTATATGTAAACCAGACCAAGGAAGAGAGAATCTGGCCCGGCTGCCCCACCCATCAACCCATCTCAATTTAAGACTTAATATCTTTAATCCCAGAAATTGACTTTGTTTTCAGTCTGGGTGTATTTAGAGCCACAGTTTTCTACAGGACACCAATGTGTGGAACTAATCATTCAGGCTAAATTTCACTGGTACTGACTATTTTTGTATGTTCTCGAGCATCACTTACAGACCAAGTGTACTGAGCATGTCAAATCCTTTTCTTACGGTGCTGATAGTTGCATATTCTCAGGGCTGTACATGCTAGCCAGACAGTATGTGCATTCTCTGCGAAGTGTGCCAAATGTTCACAACAGCTTGGTATTATGCGTATCAACTGCTTAAGTCACAAAGCACCTGCTTTTCCTGACATTAGGCAGGTGTGATAACTTTGAAGGGGCCACAGTATCTGTAGCTGTTATCTAATTCTGTCTGAGAAGGATGATGGTGATAAGCAGACATGGTAATCAGTGGGAGGCACAAAGCTTCCAATTTCTAACCTCAACTTCAGTTTGGCCCCAAATCAAAGTAAATGGATTCTGGGCTGGTCTAAACTAAATTAGGTCCATTTCTGAAGTGCTGAATTGGGGTTCCAATCAAAGATGGGGCTCGGTACACATCTGTGTGCTGGGCCGCACTCGATGCAAAAAGTCTGGAGTAGAACTCTACCTATGCCCAACTGAGTGTGAACAGAATACTCCACAGGAACCGAAGCTGCATTTAATCACCTCCGCTTTGAGCCCTTGTGTCCTCTTCAGAAAGTCCGAAGAAAGCTTCTGACAACTATTGATGCCACTAAAGCTGGGAATTAGGTAGCTAGTAATTCAGAGTGCCAAGTTCATGGCACTTACCAGGGTACTGAGCTTGGGTGGCTGCCCCTTGCAATCCATGAGGGAGGAGGCTATCCATGGCTACTAGCCTTGCTGACCACGTGCTTCCTCCTTCACCAGAGGCAGCTCCCTGCAAACACCAGATGCTGAGGAGCTGGCAGGTGGAGGTCTTGCGCACATTCTCCTTGAGAGATCCCAAGGGCAGCTGGTTTGCCACTGTGTGTGCAGACTGCTGGGCTAAATGGACCTTTGGTCTGATCCAGCATGACGTTTTAATGTTCTTATGAGTGCCATTTTTCAAATTGAAATTGACCATGGGTGTCCCTGTGACATGGCAATGCCCATGTGATGTGCTGCGGCATGGCCACCTGATTACGCCAGGAAGAGCCAGCTGACCTGAAATGCTGTCTCTAACTGTTTATAGTGCTACAAGCACAGAAGGAGCTTTTCTAAAGCCTTTACTACTTGCTTTTCTAAAACTTTGACTTACTTTACTATGAGTAGAGATTGAAAGAATTGGGCTTGGTTAAACCTTGAGAAGGGGAGATACGATAGCACTCTTCAAGTTTTTGAAAGATTGTCACAAAGAAGGAAGCCAGGAGCTTTTCTCAGGCATCTCCAAGTGTGAGACATGGAATAATGGAAACCAGATTCTGGCTAGATATCAGGGAAGACTTCCTGACTGTCAGAGCAGTGCAGCAATGGAACCAGCTACCTGGGAAGGTGGAGGGCTCTTCCACACTAGAAGCTTTCAAGATGTACCCGGAGAGCTATCTGAGAGAGATGGTCTAACTCGGAATCCAGCACTGAGCAAGGGGTTGGGCACGATGGCTTTCTTGGTCCCCTCCGGCTTTACTATTGCATGATTCTGTGACTTTGTGTTTGCTTTATTATTATTATTATTATTATTATTATTATTATTATTATTATTATTATTATTATTACATTTCTATGCCGCCCCTTGCCGAAGCCTCGGGGCGGCTTACAACACAATAAAATACATTGAACCGCTGGGAGAGGTCATCAGGAAGTGTGGGCTGCGGAATCATCAATACGCTGATGATACCCAGCTCTACCTCTCGTTTTCCACTAATCCAGGTGAGGCAGTGGCTCTGCTGAACCGGTACCTGGCCGAGGTAATGGAATGGATGAGGGCCAACAAACTGAAGCTCAACCCAGACAAGACGGAGGTCCTGTTGGTTGTCTTCAGATACTATTTCAGCCTCCCTAGTTCTCCCTGCAACTGTCATGTGACTATACCAGGGTGAGCACCTGAGCATTCCAGGAAGTGTGTTGGACTGAAACACTGTCTCTGAAGACAACACTGCTGCCACAAACGTGGTACATGCACACATAGAATTTCATGGAAGGGAAGGTGGGAAGGGGACTGGTTGGAAGGGAGAAGATATGAATGAACTTGTGTATGCAGAGTGACTATTTGGAGAACTTTCATCCAGGATAAGACAGAGGAATTCAGAACCTGGTGAGCAAATATTTTATCCATCCATCCATCCATCCATCCATCCATCCATCCATCCATCCATCACTTTTATATACTGCCCGCTACCAAGGTCTAGGGATGGTCTTACAATAAAACAGCGGTGCACAGGATCTGCTATCAGCGAATACTGCTTTCTGTTGTGGAGAGTTTGCCCTTTGCTACTGATCACAGGACCAAGCGGGTGTAGTTCAGCCCCATCCTCATTTGATCATACCTTCTTTGGAATGCTTAAACTGGGCTAGAGTGGCATGAGAAGAAGACATGGGAAGGTGGCTTTCTCATAACCAAGGCAGATATGGTTTTGGCCATGTAATATTTTATCATTATAAAGACTCATGGCTTCCCTTCCTATTCAGTAGCACCTTGAACTGAATTTCCTGTCTTTGACAGTTAAAAACTTTCTGAGGGTCTCCAAGGTGTATTTGTTATTGTAACCTCATCTTCCCATAACCTACATAACTTGGTTGCCAATACAGTGTTATCCCTCTAATGTATTTGCATCATGCCACCCTATTCCCTCCTCAAATTGAAATTCGTTTTTTTTAAGCTCCATCATTTCTTTTTGTTTATCTCATGAGAAAGCTAGTCAAATTCCTTGATACCCTCCAGAGAGGATTTGAGAGTTTTACCATGTAGAAAACGATTATAGCAAATAATTAATTATCTCTGCTCTTTATTATAACACATATCCCCGGATATTTTAAGCTTTTGCTTTGGGGGCTTTCATTTCTGTTTAATTTTTTAAAAAACTGTGTCAATAATGCTATTCAAGAGTTAATGGTTTCCGTTGTAGCAATATAGATTAAGAGCAACTATTACAAAAGTATAATGATAGCTGAGCACTAGAACAAATTGTCCAGTTGAAACTGTTGTCCTATTTTTGTAAAAGTAGGGATGGACAAGAAATTCAGACTGACACAGTTCGGTTTCTACCAATTTTCCTAATCTGTACCTCCTGGAATTGAATTCAGGTCCTTGCCCTGCACTTTGCACTTTGCAGCTTAGTTTCTAATATGGGTTGGAAACATGCTGAAAGGCTATTGAGCTCCAAGGAAATGGCTTTTCCCGAACGGCACATCTTTAGTCCAATTCTAAGCGGGAAAGGAGAAAACAACAGAACAGGACTGAGGGAAGGAGAAGCTTGAGTTGGGATGGACAACCAGTTCTCTGGACATCTAGCAGAGCTTGGTCCTTCATTTGATCTTGCCCTGCATTTGAGGGGGTGCCCAGTCTGGTTTAAGGTGAAGTTCCAAAGTTGCCCACCCAGAGTGAACACCTGCATAGATGCCTGCGAAGGCTTGTAGTCTGTCTCTTCTACCCTCAGGAGATTTATTTATTTATTCAATGTATAAGCCGCCCCATTAGCCATAGTCTCTGTAGGTGGCTTACAACACAGAAAAATCACAATCTACAATAAAACCAGTAAACAATAAAAATCAACCACTAAAATTAAGTAAGACAGTTAATAAAGACAATAAAACAACACAAACAAATAAGAGATGTCCTTCATTCTACTGCAATACTAGGCTCGCACAAAAGTGCGCACTTATATGTATAGATTTGCATATGTAAATGTTATGCGAATCAGTTTCAGTAGCCTAATTGTTCTTAGAGGCAGGTGCACAAGTAGGCTTCCAGATGAAGGTAGAATGAGGAAAGCAAGACTGACTGTGAGCTGGATGGGCTCCAACAAGGAAGCCACGGCCTGGGATTTGCAAGTGCTGAGCAGGGCTGTCCTGGATAAGACACTTTGGATGACCCTCATTCATCGGGATGCCATAGCTCAGAGATGGTTTGATGGCAAATAACAGCATAACATCATAATCAGCAGCAACATCTTCCTCCTGACTTGCATCACGATTTGGCTTCCCTATAGAGATGCCAGATCTGTCCCCTCCACTACTTTTCCCTCCCTATGCTCCATTTGAAGCAAACTGGCAGGGAATGGGCTGAAAAGCTCCCATGGCTTTTACGGATGGGCCCCACGCAAGAGAGCTTTTCAGTGATGCTCTCATGCCTTTCATCCCAGGCTGAGGAGGAAAAGGATGGTTTCCTTCCACCTTCAAAGTTGTCAGCAAAGCATAGGATGGCTCTGCACCTTCCCTTTTTTGGAAAGAAAGAACAAACTGGCACTATATATCAAAACCACATTTAGGAAATGCACTCCGGAGACTGACAGGACGCTTTCTGTATAATCAGGGGAACTCTGACATGCTAGCATTTACATGCAGTTTAACTCCCATTTTAACTGCCTCTGCCATAAAATTCTTGGATTGAGTGTCATTCCTGAATTTCAATGGGAAGCAAAATCTCATAGGACTCCGGATGCTTATGAAATATTCCTCACAGAATGGGTGGAATCAGATGTCATATCGCACCTGGAATCTTAATTCCTTAACAACACAGAGCCAGGGGGCTTTTTATATATTTATGCTATTCATTCTCACACACACGCACACGCACACGCACATGTGCAAGCAGGCAGCAAAACTCGCAGGCTTGGATGTTTGCCTGAAAACGCATGGGTGTTGTTGTTGCTTTTCCTTTGCCTCCTTCTGACAAGTCTGCATATAAACGTTTAATTCCAAGGGGATGGTAAGATTTGAAGAACCTCCTGTTTATAAGGGGTCGTGTTTCCTTCCTTTTTTCTTTTACAAATGGCTCCCAACATGCCATTCTTCATAACCCACAAACTCTGCTTGGTTCATAAAATAAACTGTGAAAAAAGAGGGAAAAGTTGGGATTGTTGTAAAGGTTGGGAATTGGTGGGGAACCTGATGGGGATTGAGAATCCAACAGATCCCTGTGATTCCCCTTCCCCTTGCCCTGACTCACTATGACATGAGCTGAGCCACACTGCAGAAGCATCTCTATCATTTATTTATTTAGAGTTTTTGTATGCCGTCCCATCGCTTAACACCTCAGGACAGCTTACATAAATAAACAAACATAATACAAAAAATGCAAATTATACAAATTAAAAACCCGATTCATTCCGGCTGCAAGTTAAAACGTGTCGTTAATATTAAACATTATTAAAATATTGTTTAAATAAAAAGGTCTTGGCCTGGTGCCGAAAAACAAATAATGACGGCGCCAGGAGGACCTCTCTGGGGAGTGCATTCCATAGATGGGGCACATTTTTTTCTATTTTTAGACCAGCTGCTAAGACATTTGTGTAAAATCAGCCAAGATATGTGTTCCTTCCATAATTTGTGCAAATTACATGACCGCACGGACTTGGGATGTGGATTGTAAAAAACCCAGCAAATGAAAAACACCATTTGCGTAGCCCTAGCGCAGAGCAATAAATGAGCAATGTGGGTATTTACTCCCTATTCAGTAGATCCTCAGGCTTGATCAGCTGTGTGGGTGTTGGTTATATTGTATACTGGCTTCCCCAAAGGAGGGTTAGGGGCACCAACCCTCTGCTAGGGGTCCAGCTTGCTTCCACCTCACTGTGGTGGAGCAGGAAGTGGCATTTCCCATACTTAGTGGCAACAATCCTACCCTGGAGAGTTGCCCGTACCAACTTCTTTATCATTCTGCTGCTGGCTAATTCTGCTGCCTATGTTGATACGTTTAATTGCTGCAATGGATGTGCGAGGTTTAGATATACCTGGGGGCAGATGAGGCCATGAACTTTGAGCACCTATATCTTTCCAAGTCCGATCCAAGGTGCTTGTTTTAATCTATGAAGCCCTACATGGCTTGAGACACCATACCTGATGGAACCCCTCCCCTGACCTCAACCTGTCTGCACCCTTTGATCTGCATCTGAGGCCTTCTTCTGGCTGCCACCTCCAATGGAGGTCAAGGAAGAGGCAACAGGGAGCAGTGCTGGCCCTTCAAATATGGAAAGTCTCTCTGCTGAGGCTTGCCAGGTGTCATCTTTTCAGCTAAAATTGCCAAAGACAGGTTAAGACTGCCCTTTATTCTCAGGTGTTTAATGTCATACAACTGAAATGTTTTAATCAGAACTATTGCATTTGTTTTATACTGTTTTGGATATTGGAATCTTGCACTATTTTAAATTTTATACTCTGTTTTATTGGATCTTTTTAATTGTATCTCTTCTTATAGTATCTCGAGAAACTACTGTAACCAACCAAGCAGCTGTGGATATTGGGAAGGAAAGAATTACAGCCAATCAAAATAAATAATAAAAATACATATCTGCAGCTATCTAGTGTATGGAATGTATTTAACTCATTAAAGGTTTATGAAATTCTATATTGGAAGTTATATTGTTTTATTGTATATAATTGTGTGTGTGTTTTAAAATGTATTCATTTATTTCCTGAACTGCTGTTTCCTGTCCAGAAAGCTTCAGCTATAGGGTGGCATATAAATGAGAATCTTACTATTAATACTACTACGTCTATCTAGTCCTTGCAGATGATGGAAGGAATTCTGCCTGGAACAGAGGCAGAAAGGAATTAGAAAAGTCTATATAACCATGTTCCCTGCGCATTTTGTCCTGGGGTGATTTGCTTCTGCCAGCCCTTTCCCTGCTCTGTGTTGCTACACAACCTCATCTGATCACAGCAATTAGCATCACACCAAAAGGAGAACATCCGTTTGTGCTCCCAAAGCCGTCCTGCGGCTGATATATTGACCAAGATACAAAAAATCCCGCAGGGTGCAGCTGCGGTCACTGAGTGTCTCCTCATTTTTCTATGACTCTCCCATGTCCCAGGATTCCCCATTAAAAACTTCCACTTTCCCTTCAAAGTATGTATTTCAAAAGTGGTTGTAAGCTAATTTAATTTTTGAATTATTGTTATTTACTGTACCAAGTCTGAAACTGCATTTTGCTGGATGCAAATTACATTTACATGCAACAGGGGAACATTTCCTCTCTTCCATTCTTGTCTTAATATATTTTCTCTAAAATTTTATTCTATTCATTATATATGAGCTATTATACCAACTCCCACACTGAGTGTCTTTCTCCATAGCAAACTTTGAAACTATTATTTCTCACTCACAAAGAGATGCATTCCAGCATCACCCCCCATGCAATTGGCCTTCTCATTTCCATAATGTGAGGGGTCTTGAGAATTCAGAAGAAGGCCTTATAGAAATAAATGAGCAATGATAGAAAGGAAGAAAAATTGAACTTTATATCAGCAACTTTGGGAAATGTTGAGAATGAAATGGGTAATATTAAGAGCAAGCTCATTATGGACCTTCAAAGTCTCCTCCTCCCTCAAACACATACACACACACAAAACGACAGTGTGTGCATGTGCGTACACATGCGTGTGCACAACTGCAACTGGAACATGCAACAAAATTTAAAAGCATTGCTGTTCAGGAACCTGGTCCCCCCATTCTGTTTGTTCCTCTTACTTCCTGTTTTCTAACACCTTGCAAGAGTCAGCATGCTAAATTCATCAAACATGTCCAGTTCTCACGGGCGCCTTTTTGGGTTATCTCCTTTTCTCTTTAATTTAAAGGCTTTTGATTTCTAGTTACAAGAAGAATCTTACTCCCTGCAAGATAGAGGGGGCAGTGGAATCCTGAACAACATACTGCAGTCTGGATCTCTTCTCATTGATACCAGAGTGTAGGACTCGGAAGAATCAGCTCAAGTTGTGGCAACCCAGATTCAGGCTGGACATCAGGAAGAGCTTCCTCACTGTCAGAGCAATGTGACAGTGGAACCAGCTGCCTGGAGAGGTGTTGGGCTCTCCCACCCTAGAGAATGCACAGCCACCTGAATGGGCTGGTGTAAACGGGTGTCCTGCAACAGCAGCAGTTGTACACAATGGCCCTCATGGCTCCTTCCAACTCTACAATGCTATGATTCTGTGCCTGTTACCTCTTCTGGATTCCAGCATCCCTGAAGCACTGAAGTGGGTTCCAAGGCACAGCGCTAGACAGAAACTAAGCAACTTCTTGTTTATTTGTGAATTTGAAAAGCTGCTTTTCTGGACCCTTCCTGTGCACTAGCAGGCTTGACCTGTGCTGTATCACTTCAGGAATAGACTGGACAGCATCCTCCTCCTCATCATTGCCACTAATATTTACCACATTTATATCTCTTGCAAGAACCAAAGAGAACTTGCACACTCCTTGTCCTCTCCACACTATCTTCACAAAAAAAGCGCCTTTTGGTGAAGTGGCTCTAGTGAAGTTTAGAAGTCACAGCTGAAACCAGGAGGCAAGACTGAAGGCTGGGGTGGGAGCCAGGAGTCAGTCAGGGCCAAGAATACAATAGTATGTCTTGACAGGGAGCAGGTGGGTGCTCTTTTCTGCCCAAGAGGCTGCAGAGATCAACCATGGGTGCAGAGTCGAAGTCCCCCATATACTTCAATGAAAATGACTTGCTGCAGTTTAATGCACTGCCAGACGGGGAGCTAGACATGGTTTCAGCAGCTCCTGATACCGACGGTAATGAAGATGCACTTCCAAAACACATGAGGTGCCAGTACCAGTTCCACGGTACTCAGCACTGGTCAGACCTCACATGGAGTCTTGTGCCCAGTTCTGGGCACCTAAGTTTTTAAAAGATGGAGGACATCTAGAAAGGGTTCGGAGGAGGGCAACAAGGATGATTGAGGGCCTGGAGGCAAAGCCCTATGAGGAAAGATCGAGAGAAGTGGGCATGCTCAGCCTCAGGAAGAGAAGACTGAGGGGAGAGAGGACAGCCTGCTACAAGTGCCTGAAAGTGCCGCAAAGAGGAGGGACAAGATCTCTTCTCATCCATTCCAGAGTTCAGGACACGGAACAACAGGTTTAAGTTAAAGGAAACCAAATTTAGACTGGACACCAGGAAGACTTTCCTGACTGTCAGCACAGTGTGACAATGGAACCTCTTACCTGGGGAAGCTGTGGGCTCTCACTTGCTGGAGAAATTCACAAAGTGTCTGGACAGGCACCTGAATGGGTAGCTGGCGCAACTTAATGTCCTGCAAGAGCAGGGGGTTGGACCCCATGGCCTGCTGGCCCCTTCCAACTCTGCTCTTCTAGGATTCTATAATCCCATGAAGATGAATGTGCTTTTCTGCCTTGCAAATCTCATCCCATTTCTACAGAAGTGGCATGATCTCCTGCTGGATGCAAATGGGGAGATGACGGCATGATGAATACAGCTGTGAATGCAAGCAAAAGTTATCCACATCCCAGTTGGAAGCTTCCCCCATCTTGTATCCATATCCAATTGTGAATCTTTCCCCTGCTGTTTGCATGGAGGCCATGCATATTTCCCCCATTAATTGTGCATGTCTTTGAAATATACCCATTCTTCTCATATTGATACAAGCATGTGCATTTGTTTTAAACGGGCATCTGTCCTGCACATTTTTCAAATGCCATCATATGCATTTTTGGCGCCCCTGCTTGGAAATGTATGGACCATGACTGCTGATGGTGTTCGAAACCATGTTCAACTCGGTGGCATCTTCGAAAAAAACTGGAACACATTTTCCATAAATCTGCTGTGAGTTGTTGCCTGAAATGGCAGCTGGATCTGGGCGATCATGTGTAAGCCGATGGACCGCTCACTTCTTCAAGAAAAATAAGGGCAACCATGCATCCGGTGAAGACTTCCTTTGAGCTGCCATTTCCTATTGCTTGATGCTTCCTGCCTGAAGATCTATTGTAAGGTGTGGCTATTCTCATTTTAGTATCCATACTGAACCTGTCTTCCTGAAATTGCTGCTGCAGCCAATTCTGATAGGGTAATTACTCAATAGTGTCTCTGTGTGTGTGTGTGTACATGTGTGCACATAAAACAGAAAGTTGCCTTATGAAACATTTTCGATGAATAGTGTGGAATATCACCCAGTAAAATGAGTCAAGCTTTAAAACAATGTTTAGAATGATATCAATTACCAGTGAATGTGAAACGGCAAATTCACCCATGAATGTGTTCAAAACGCAAGGAGACAAGATTAAAATGCCAGCATCAAAACACAGGGCCCTGTAATCCAGAAGATATTATATCCCTGTTTAGAAGCCCTTAGCATCACAGAATGCCAAAGATAAAACTTCTTGATAGCAAAATAAATAAATAAATAAAATCTGTTTTTTTTTTTTAGAAAAGTGGTGAAAACTCGATCCCAGCTAAGTGAAACAAGTTTAAGCTTCTGTCTGTCTGTCTGCCTGTCTGCCTGTCTGTCTGCTTCCTCTTCTCCCTGTCCCCTTCTGCTTCTATTTCTAATGCTCTTGGGATTGTTTACAGTAATGCTAGATAAGGACTGTCAATGGCTTTATACACATTTTGGCAAGTTTTTTTTCCCTAATATGACACATTTTAATAGTATTCTTGGAAATGCACATATTTCCCCTAAGATATATATTTTTATGCAATTTTGGCTTAAGGCTTAGATGGATTTGAAGGGGCTTAGATAGATGAGAAGAGCAGAAACCTGCAGCCACTGCAGTCCCTCATAAGTTCTCTGAACTTCTTAGAGAATCCACTTTGCAAATCAAGTAGCAAATTTTGCCTGGGATGATGGGTGATCAAATGCTGGCATAGACTTCAGAATGTCCCACTACCCCCTCGATTTCAGCAGTAGAACATGTGCAGGAAGGAAATGGGTTGCTATGACTTGCTGTACTAAAGGTTGCCTTGGATGACACATGAAAGGGTGAAAAAGGTAAAGCAGAGGCTCTGTTGCGATTTGCAGTGGCGGATGTGAGCATCATGTCACACCAGGCTTGGCCACGTTTCATCACGCTTGATACTTCAGAAAAGGATGATCCCCCACCCCATCATTGCTGTTGCTATGAACCATCAAGTCATCTCTGACTTATGGTGACCCTGTGAAAGAAGACCTCCAAGAAGTCCTATCTATGACAGCCTCGCTCAGCTCTTCTAAGATCAAGGCTACGACTTCCTTGATGGAGTCCATCCATATTTTGTCTTCCTTTCCTTCTTCTACCTTTTCTCCTTCAACTTCCCCTAGCACAATTGCCTTCTTCAGGCAGTTTTGCCTTCTCTTGGTGTGCCCAAAGTATGGCAGCCTCAGTGTTTTCATTTTTGCTTCTAGAGAAAGCTCTGCCATGATTTGATCTAGAGTCCACTAGTTCATCTTTCTGTCAGTCGAGGGTATTTGTAAGGCTCTCCTCCAACACGTTTTGAATGCATCCATTTCCTTCCTGTCAGTTTCCTTCACTGCCCAGCTTTCAGACTGATACATAATGATTGGGAATGAAATAGTGTTGATGATCTTGGCCTTCGTCTCCAGTGAAACTGCATATTATGCATATCAGTTTTTCCTGACCACCCTGACAGCCCATAATTAGGATGTATGTCCATCCATTTCTCCAAACAGGCATGCACAGTTTTGTAAAAAGTGAGATATCGTGACTGAAGGGAAGATTTTCTGAATGTTTGGTTTGCATGGGATGTCAGCTGTTATTTCGGATCCAAAGAAAGTTCCAGTTGCTGTATCAGATCAAACATTATTCTCCCACACCATGGTCAGCCAGGTGCTCCTGAGAAGCTTGTAAGCAAGGCATGGTCCTTGTCCTTCAAGAACTAGTATGTAGAGTAGGGATTAATTTTATTTATTTATTTGAAGTTTTTATATGCCGTCCAATACCACTGTCTCTGGACAGCTTAGTATAAACAACAACAACATACCAACAAACGACACAGAGCATCTGACCATTAATGATAAAATCAAAGATAAAACCAATTAAATATTAAAATGTTGGGAAAATAAAAAGGTACAAGAAACTAATTTCAGATCAATTTTGATCAGCTCTCACCTTCTGAACTGACTACCCTCATCTGCAAAGTCCATACATTTCCTAGATTGCTGCATGATTTGAAGACCTTCCCCCACATATATGAATGCATCCACCAGCATGCGTGTATTTCACAAAGGCATAACTCTCAAAATCAGTGCATCTGAAAATGAATATTTTTCAATGAGAGCAGAAGGATGCATGGATTCCAAAGATGCATACATTAAAAAAGATACATTTCAAAGTACGTTTCAAAAGGCACACAACTTAGCCATATTTTGGCCAAAATGCATGTGCATGCATTTCATGTAAAAAGGAGAGCAAAACAAAAGCTCACCATCAGGGATGGGCTCAAGTTGGAATGAATTTCCAGAAGGAATTAGGAGAACTTTGGTGAGTCTAAGATTTGCTGATTCACACATCCTGAACTGAAAGTCAAAGTGCTAATGACTATAGCTGCAGTAAATCTTCCCCTTGAAGAAGTAATAGCTAGGAATCCAAGATGCTCAAAGCAAAAGTAAATGTCATATCTAGATACTGAATAGGTATAGCTGGAGGTTATAGTGCTGTACGGTGGGAATGCAGAGTGGCGGGAGAGGGGGACTGCAACTCCATACAGGAGTGCTTGTGGAATCTGATATTTGAAAATTCTGATATGACCTGGTGAGATTTGCACCTCTGAAGCTAACGTGCTGACTGGAAGAGAGTTATCCTCATTTCTTTGTACGTGTCAAACATTCTTGTCAAATATAGTTAGAAGTTGAAATATGGAAAGGAAAATAGGTTTAGAAAGGTGCATTTAAAAAGGGAAAAAAATCTACGGGTAAGCATTTCACTATGAATTTGAATTTTTTACAGGTTTTTAAAAATGTAGATCCATGCAGAATTGGCCAGGATAGAGTTATGTCAGATCAGATGCAGAAGTGACACAGGGCATCCCCCATTGCTATAACCACGACATCACTAATACACCAATTCTTCAGCAAATTTTCTGCATGGAGTGTGCAAACCTCAACGATGGCCATAAACATTGAGGGTGGGACATTCGGTCAAAAGCATATACCAAAAGGCCTTTAACCTGAGTAGCTCGCATGGGTGCAGATCTAATATGAATGAGGCTTGGGAATGGGTGATTTTACAATCCCTGTCCTTCCAGCTTTAATTCATTAGTAGGTATGGATTCAGTGGTTGTTAGTACAGTTGGCCAAAACTGCCGGAGTGGAAAATAGATCTTGCAGGGAGTGTGATCAGAGCTGGCTGATCTATTTTAATGCATTGCGATTTTTGCACTGTGGTGCTAAGAGTTTGTCCCAGCCGTGCTGCCATCCTCTTTTCTGGAAGCAAACTCACACCCCACAGTGAGACATCAGAAGGGGTGCAGTGGAGAGAGGGCTTGTGGGAATGCAGGACTGAGGCTTTTCTAGCATCAGGGATGCGGGTCACCCTGATACTAGATTTCCCTGTCCCCACTCAGAATTTCTCAGAGCAGCTGAGGACAGTTCGATGTTCTCTGTCCAGATGCAAAGTTTTTTGGCTATTGAATGGCCAATTAAGGCCCATTGATTTTGGAGAAGACCTACTCTGGTGGAGATAGGGCTGCTAGAACTAGTTTGCTGATAGCAATCTACTAGGGTTATGTGAGGAATCTGGTGGTGAATCTCATTTTATTAACTCCTTCCCTACGGATTCCAAAGGGATTTCTTTCAGGGCAGGGGTATGTTTCTCTGATGCATCCATGTTCCTTTTAATGGATACTCTGATATAAATGCCAACCTTACCAAAAATCACAGCCAACATCTGGCCCTTGAGATAAAGAATAAATACCTCCCTTTTGTATAGTCCAGGAGAAGGTTCACAGAGCACTTATGCCCTGCTACAAGATATTCCTCCCAGCTACCGTTGGAGCTCTGACATACCAACAATTTGGCCTTGTGCATCTGGCATAAAATCATGATTTCAGCTCAAATGAGCAGTGCTATTAATATGCTGATTTCCATGGACTTGGCCAAAGATATAAATAGCTTCACTGTGCAATGTGCTTCTCTGGAATTCAGTACGAGGTGTGAAGAGAGTAGAGAATGGCATGTGGCCTTTTCCCCTCCCTCATGCAGAAGACCCCTGGATTACCTAGTGGAGTCAAGTTGCAGTAGATTCTGGAGACTTCATCTCCAGACACATCATGAACTCTTGGAATTTGCTAACACACAGGATCAGGGGTGCAGGTGGTTTTGGAAAGGGGAAGGACAACTACACATGGGCTAAACTCTATTGACATATCACTCCTTTTCATTTCCTGTTCACATATTTAAATTATGCATCTGCTGCTTTTCTGCCCATTAGGGCTCTCAGAGTGAGGCACTGTTGTGCAATATCCAATAAAGACGGAACCAGAACCAAAATGTTCTTTAGAGTAGGAGTCAGTGGAGTCTTCCCTGTCTGTCCAAAACTCACAAGGGAGGCAATCACAACTCCCATCATTCAGCGGGGCATCTGAAAAGCGGCCACAGTGGCAAACAGCAGCGGCGGCATCCCTCAGGTCTGGGGGATCTGGGGAGGGCCACGATTCAGCAACGTGAGGCAACAGCTGGACCGGGTGTGATCAAGCACATACAAAACCCTCTCTTTGGACCAGCAACCTAGCAGCGACCTTTGCTTTCGCTCTATCTGGCAAATAAGTACTTTGACTGGTCTGTTAATTTTATCGACAGCCTTAAGCAGTAGAAAACACACAGCTGTTTTTGATAGTCACAGTGCTGTCCGGGCAATCAGCAGCAAGTGGCTAGGACTCTACGTGGGAAGACAGGTCTGTAAGAAATCAAAGCACTCCACAAACGCTCGATACAAGGCTAGAAAGGGGAGAGCTAAGAGCATGGCGAAATCAGGTAATTAATCTGAAATTCTCTCCTGTCAGTCAATGAGGACTTTATGATGACAAGATACTTTGCTACAAGCTGTGATGCTCTCACACCCTGAAGTGTCCGCCAGAAAGAAAACAAACTTCTCATTGAAGACAAAGAACAAGAATTGGCAGGCCAAGCCAGCTTTCTTGGCTTAGACCCAGATGGCCTAATGAATAAAGACATGTCCGCTTGGGGTGGGAAAATTAGCAAGGCTCGAGGTCATCAACATTTTCTATTTTCAGCGCTGAGCTTGGTTGGCCTTGATTCTGTTCTTCAGCTGTTTTTCCCCTTGTCAAACTAAGAAAGTTCACATTTTGAATCGCGTGGTTTAAAATATACCCACAAAATGCACACTTTTCTGCCACGGTATGAAAGCAAAGCTGCATGTTTGAGAATTCGTGGGAAATTGTACTCCCAATTGTTTTCCGAGTTATAAACAAGGAAAAATTTTAACCCCTCTGCCATTCTTCATATATCCCTAATCCTGAAGATGATTGGTTGTTTCAGAGACTGGATGTCTACCAGATTCCCAAGATCTAGGAAAGTCTTCAGGAATGCCCCCACCCAATAAAATTAAAATATTAAAAAAGCTTATGCTAGACTTATTCTAAGCTTAGCTGCTGGGAAGGAAAGAAGCTGTTGTTCTTGGTGTATGTTTCAGGGTCAGGATGAAATGCATTCTGTGGATGGGGTGGATGAACCCTGGGAAATGTGGCCTGCAGGTGTAGAGGTGGAAGGACGAATCTCCAGGCCACCATCTCCTGGTGTTCAGAGAGCTCCTAAGGACAGCCAGGGTCTGAAAGTGCAAGAGGAGGGCATGGACACAGTGCTAGAGGAGCTGACACAACCCTTGACCCCTTTGGGGTTGATCCCCTTTGATGGACATTTTTCAGAAGGCAAATAGAAGGGCTAGACAACAGGAGGAGCTGCATCCAGTCAGGAGCTTTGCCTGGTTCCAGAAGGGCTCTCCCTGAGGGCTGAGGCCCAGGAGAGTTCTTGGAAGTAGCTTCTAGCCTGGGCTCCATGAACTTCTCTTCTATGGCTATAGTTTTCTGGAAGTACATTGGAGGATAAAGAGCATTTCCCAAAGAATAGACTGTTACCTTGAAAGAGGGCAGAGGGGAATCTAGCTTCCAGCATTGTCTTGCCATTTCTCAGATGCTCTTCCAAGGTGGACCCTCAGTGTGCAAATTAAATTTTGATTTAGGCAAAAATCCAGCAGCTACTTACCAGCTCCAGATTTTGGAGTCAGTGGGCACGTTTGGAATGTTGACAAAGCCTTGTGAGCAGTTTCACAAAATGGCTGCCAGAGAGGAGGGGGTTGTGCGTTATTGTAACGGCTACTTTGGTAGGTGTGGCCAGTCACAGAACACGCATTTCCCCAAAAGCCAAAAATCAAAGCGGCGAATAGGATCTATGGACAAGGCCGGGGTGGGGACAACAATTGCCATGGCCACCTCCCCACATGGCCACCTCCCATACACCACTGTCTGCTCCAGAGCCCATTTTTCAGAAGGCAAATGGATGACAGTGGGAGCAAAGCACCTTGAGCAAGGAACAAAGAGGCAGATTCTGAGTTGCAAATGACAGAACGCATATTTGCCTACCGGAAACCGAACGAAATACCCATTTTGTGGAAAGCAAGCCGGTCTGGCCACTCAGGAACACAAAAATACCTGCATGCAGAGGGGAAATACCCCACCACATTCAGTATCACAAACAAAGCACCAGGCAACCCAGGAAATGCTTAGACACCTGCATTTTCACACACACTCAGACATGCAAAAATCACACACACACACACGCGCACACACACACACACACACACAGTACTGCACATAGAGAGTAGAGGCTAAACACACTGTTACTCTTCTATTCATCACTCACAGAGAAGTAAAAATAGGAGGAATACTGATCCCACCTGCCACATATACTAGGCTTCCTGGTCCTTCAGAGCTTTGCTGCAATCTTCAAAGAGCTGGAGGGGAAATGAATTTTCCCATCAGCACTATGCTAGTTCCTTGCTATTGACAAAACATGAATTTTGAAAGGTGACTCGGCCTGTTTGGTCCGCTTTGACGGACAATGTACAAATGATGAACATTGTTACGACTGCTTTGTTGATGTGGAGCAACCCAGGTGCCTGAACTTCTGGACTTGCCCGCAGGGAGTGGCATACTTTTCCTTATTTTCAGGGATGTTGGAGGATGGCATTTCCCTTAGCAGCATGCCAACCTCTTGGGAAACATCACTACTCTCATGTTATTAGCAATCTCGTGGCCTTCCGCGGTGTTCCTCAGGTGATACATCTGAAGAAGTACCTCTGCATGGCTACTTGATTTTATGTGGAGTTTTGCTTTCACCAAAAGTCAGTAGCACTTCTGAGAAGATTATGAGCATTGCTTAGGCTGGACTGGTTCAAGGATCCATTTGCCCAGAATCCATCTGCAATGGTGGTCCATTGGATGCCCTTGAGGTGCTCACAAGCAGAGCACCTTGGTGGTAGGCAAGTCAGAGGTACACCTGGCCTTTGTCTTTTCATCAGGAGTTTAACTTGATGGTCCTAAAGGTCCCTTCCAACTTTACCATTCTGTGATTCTATGAAAAACAGGTCAGAAATTGCTTGCCTATCCCGAAACATATTGCTCACTGTAGTCTGATCCCTGTAACTCCTGTTATATGTAATACATTTAGATGGCAGCTCTGAATTTGGGACTGGGTCTACCTGAACGGCAAACCCCATGGGGGCAGCATCTAGCCCATTCTGCTATTCCCCCATCCTCTGCTTTCTGTACCATCTAGTCTGTCTGATGAAGAGTTCTGGGAAACTCCAAAGCTTGCACATTTTTGTGGTATTCTTTTTGGTGTCAGTAAAGCTATTGACCACCTGCAGATCTTGGATATAGTTTGATCACACAGACACACATCTGTGTGCCATTATAACACTAGGGATGTGACCCTAATCAATCATAAATTTTAAGGGTCAAAATAGGACAGTGATTTGCACAATATTTGCATATGTTAATTAATCTGTCTAGAAGGACATTTTGAAGCAGTTGTTATACTTTCAATAGGAACACTGTAAATCTTGCCAAACTGTGGA
Organism: Varanus komodoensis; assembly: GCF_004798865.1. Lineage (NCBI taxonomy): Eukaryota > Metazoa > Chordata > Lepidosauria > Squamata > Varanidae > Varanus > Varanus komodoensis. The sequence continues at coordinate 62,055,645 of NW_025335941.1, read as the reverse complement.
AGAGAGCGGTCCAGGAACCTCTCTGGTCCTCCTCCTCTCCAGATGCTAAATATTGTTGGTCAAAGTTTTTCTGATTATATGTATATTGGGGTTGGATGGGACATCTTGTTGCACAGAAGATGTGTTCAAACAGAAGGTAGTCTTTTGACAAAATAGAAGACCACCCATGATAAAAGAGACCACCCTGTGCAATGCATTAGGACTGGGGAAACAAAGAAGTGAAATCACACTTCTGGGACAAGAAGTGAAGTCTGTGAAAATGTCTAAACCTCCGAGGAGTGGAGAACATGTTGTTTGAGATTAATTGGGGTGGGAGACAGTCCAAGGTGATAAAAAATGATTACCTTACCAGACTGAATGCTAAAGGCTAAAGGCTAGCAATGAGAAAAAGGTCAGGAGCTTGAGGAAAAAAGGCAAGGTGTTGATTAGGTCCAAAAAGGAAAAAAGAAATGATTTCCTACAGAAACAAACAACAAAATTATCTCAGCAAAAATGTTTAACTCTGGCCAAGTCAGAACATACCAGGAGAAAAGTCAAGGGAAGACTTAAATATAATGAATGATATGCGCATGTTACATAGTTTTGGAGACTGTGCAAAGCAACCAAGAGGCACTTTATCCTGATATACCCTGTTTGCTTAGGAAAGGGCAACAGAGTTCTCCTGGTGCTCCAGTAGGAATGTTTGGACCCTGTGAAATCTGTGTTTCATGCATCGTCAAGCATGCCACTCACTGAAAGGGCTGGGCTTTGAGCAAACACATGTATGACTTTGCGCAAATTCACACCTGTGCTCTGATCGCCCCAGATGAGTCCTAATCACTTGGAATAGGCCGGGTGGTGGTGATGGTAGTCATAATAGTCACACTTTAGCCTATGGGGAAGATGCAAATTTTGGTGGTGACTTTTTAATTGTTTCTAGTGTTCTACAATGAATTTTATATGAAATTCTTCTTCTTCTTCTTTAATGTTCTACAAGTCCATGGAATCTACACTCAGGAAAAGCTGGTCCACTGCAGAATCACAGGTCAGATTCTGAGATATCTTAACTCATCTGAGTCCACTGTTATATGCTGCGGTTTTACGGATGAGACCAGAGACCAGTTGGAATTCTTGAGAGAAGGAGTTTATTTACCTGCCTGCAGGGACCATCACTCGTTAGAGTGCGGTCCTGAGCAGATCGAAGGCAGGATTTTTATACTCTTTTACACGGACGGCTATGCAGGTGCTTGAATAACAGCGAACAACAGGGGAAACCCTCTGAGCTACATTCACACTTTTTTTTATGCTAAAGCAAGCAAGCGAGGGTACAAGGGCGTAACGTTATGCTAGAGTGTAGCAACAAAGGCTGCTTTGTGGTCAGCCTTGCGTAGCGTGCACATTCGTTGGGGTTCTTGTTCTTACGCGAACAGGACACTCTGATCATGCTTCTTACCCGTGACGAGCCATGCCCTAGCTGCACGTTCGATTAAGAGGGGAGTTCCAACATCCACTGCAAATTTTTTGGATAGCTCTACGTTCCATTTTGGGTGGCCATTTTGGCTCTATTTAGAAGTTCTGGCTTCTGCTGTTGGTCCTCTGTTGCTTTTGCTCAATGCCATGGAACTTCATAGGATTATAAATTTTCACAGTCTTGAGGGAAAGCTTGTCATCACTACTCTCTTTGTCATGCATCACAGTTTTTGAAGTCCTGGAGCTTTGTAAATGCCCGGTGGTGATTGTACGTGATGTTGTGGGAATGCAAAGCTTTCCCAAGATCTGCACACAGCACATTGGACAGCAAGAAGATACATTTTGTGAAGCTGCTCCATATTTCATGCTAATTGCTATTTTGGGAAGGCGTATTTGCCATTTTCTCCACCAATCTGCATTTTTTGCTTGCAGAACTGAAAACTGCAGCTATTTTACATTTGTATTCCAGTTTTGTCAAGGAACCCAAACCATTTTTAGCTTTCTAGCAACCTTGTGTAATAAAGTAAGAATGTATAAGGTTTGTTTCAGTTTTGTTTTGATCCAGATTTACCGGTTCACACCATGTGAACCAAGCACAGACTGAGATACAGTCTGGCTCTGAACAGCTGACCTTGCTACTTTTCTGATCTTGCAAACTGATTTGTGGGCCAGACAAAATACATTTCACATCAGGCTTACAAATGAAAAGTGTGCATGAAAAGAAAAATGTATACTTTGGGGAAATGCACACACATGGGCGTTAATCAATGGGAGGAGGCTTCTTCCTACAAGAAGATAAAAGCAAAGCTCTCAGTCTGGTACAGATGTGAGTCAGAATGAGCTTCCAGTTGGAATTCAGGGAATTACAGAGAGCCCAGATTTTGCTGACTGGTGCATCTCTAAGTGGGAAACCTGGAGTTCCAGGGGAGCATGCATTACTTGGCCTTCCTCAAACAATCTGGGCAGGCCTCTGGAAAGAGTAGATTTTTCCTGCTCTGGTAGACTCCTGAGCAAGGAGGGAGGTGTGAAATCAGAGAGAGGAAGGAAGGGAAGTAGGAAGAGAGGGGGGATGCCAGAGAGAGAGAGAGAAAGAGGTGTGCCACAAAGAAGTAGAAAAAGAAGTATCCCCAGCCACCTTTGACTCTGGCCCTGTCCACCACAGGCTTGTGACACATCTGAGGGAACGTGACCTACAGTAAAAATTAGCTTCTCCGCTACTGGTTAGGCTGTAAGGCAGTGAGGAAATAGAACAAGCTGGGCCGAACCAGAGTAATGGCATTTTAATCCAGCATTCTGCTTGCACAGTGACCAGTCAGATACCAGTTTGAAGCCCACAAAAGTAGAATAATGCCCTGCCACCCATCTTTTCCAGCAGTTGGCATATCTAGGGATACTACCTTCAGTATTGGAAGTGATATCTACCCACCAGGACTAGTAGACATTGATTGATGTATCTTGGATGAATTTGCCTGACCTCCTTTTAAAGCCATCAAGCTAGGCAGCCATGACCACATCTTGTAGAAGGGATTATCTTGTGTTGTTCTGTGCCATGAAATCATCTGTGACTTCTAGTGACTCTGTGAATGAGTACCCACCCTTGGCAGCCCTGCTCAGCGCTTGCCAATTCCAGGCTGTGGCTTCATGATGGAGTCAACCCATCTCAGAGTTGGTCTTCCTTCTCTTCTTCTGCCTTTGGCTTGTCCTAGCAGGATTGTTTTCTCCAGTAAATCTCGCCTTCTTATCTTGTGCCTAAAATATGACAGCTTCAGTTTTGTCAGTTTTGCTTCTAGAGAAAGGTCTGGTTGATTTGATCTAGGAAGACATTGCCTAGATACCATGAAGAGGAATGCTTCCTTTTGTCTGTCCTGAAACTTCCACCATTCAGGTTTATGGAATGACACTGGGTTCTAGAATGATCAGAGAGGGATCTTACTCATCATGCAGTCCTCTGTGGGTGTGGTGGGTTTGTGTCACCTTGCACACCCCCACTGAAACTTGCTCAAGCTGTTCAGTCAACTTTATGGAGATTTGAACCCAGATATTTCAAACCCACCACTCAAAGTACACTCTACGAGGTTCAGTTTCACAGTAGTTCTCCAAGACTTGGTCAAAGCCAGCCAATATGCCACCATAACCAAAGGTACATCCAAACTCTGGTTCACCTCCAACATCCTATTCTCCCTATGAATTGGCTCAAAGGCAAGTTAACACCCAACGAAGGCCATCTTGATTTGACCTCAACAACAGATTCCGTCTCTTTGTACACATGAAGTTGCCAAGTTCCTTAAGGGAGCACAGTGGTTTGAACTTCCTCAAGTCAAATGTGTTCAGTAAACATAATTAAGAAGACAAATGTTTTCTTCTTAATTGGATGGTATGGATTCTCTCTACCACCCCCAGCCCTTATCTCAGTTACTGGAAAACGCAATGAGTAGATTTTCCAGAATGGCGCTATAAAAAATAAAGATGATTGATCAGTTCAATACACCTAGAGGTAGGAAATGTCTTCCAGGAAAGTTTAGAGGAAATGTACAGCATTCTACAAATAGATGCAGTTTACCATATGCATATTAAGCGTTCTAGATTGCTGAGGTTTTCCGTTATCCCTCTCTCAGCTCTGGCTGAATGGCTGACATTTATTTTATAGTCCTTTTTTCAAAACCCCCCTTTCCATATGCAAGGAGACCTCAAAGCAACGATCAGCAATCATAAAAATAAAGATAAAATTCATAGAACCACTCCAAGCAAATTAAAACACATTAACCATACTGAGCATTTCAATTGTCTTTTTGAGTGCTCCAAGTGTTTTGTGTGCATTATCTCTCAACACAACATTGAAACAGCCCTGAATGGTAGGCCAAGACTATTATCCACGTTTTGCAAAAAGGATGGCTGGATCTGAGAGAAATGAGGTTTGTATAAAATTGGGATGTTACAGGATGATATGCCTACACAGGTAACCCTCCCTGAAGGCTGGTGAGTAGGATCAGAGTGAATAATGCTCCTAATGGGGCCATAGGCCTGTGCACTCTGCCTTCCTCTGCAGACTGGCCAGAAATAAACCTGACCCAGTTCAGCAGGAGTTACTTCCAATGAAATATGAGAAACAACAGTTCTATTGCTTACTGCCATGAGGCCCAAACTCGACTCAAGCACACCGGATACAAAATAGTAGCAGAGGATTAGCGAAGGTTACACAATTGAGGCAGATGGAGACAGAGTGAGGCATAATCAGGAGGTACTTCTTGGTATTGTTTTATGTTGACAGCTAATCCCTCTTTGGAACTGGCTGGATCTTTTGCCACAGCTGTGTCCCTGGAGCAGGGATCCCCATAAAACTGCTTTCCTTCCCTGAAGTGCAAGTGCTGGCCCTGGAGGTATCATTCCAGACCCTTCCTATTTCAGGCAGAATTTGTTGATCCAGAGGGATCTCCATCCCTTACCCTGCTCCATGCCTCTCAATGTATTCTTAGGCATTCTATTCTTATGCATTTCCTGGCACTTTCTCCCCTCTTCCTTTTTCTGCATGTAACTTGTGCCACGTCCCCAGCTGGCATGTTCCTTCACCTTGCCCTCCCACTGTTTTTATAACCACTTCCCCCTGTAACAGCTTTCCTTGGTTATTTCCTTCTCTTTATTCCCAGGTTTTAAAAATGATGCTACAGGCTGTTAGCCTTGCTCTCTCACCAGCTGAGGCTTTCACATTTGCCCAACCACAGCATCTCTGGTGCAGCTGAAGACAGCCTGATGCTGCGAAGACACCCTGGGTCATCTGCAGCAGTGAGACCGAAATTGGGCTGCGATATGTTGGTGGGCCCTGGCCAAGGAACAGTTTCAACTGGATGAGGAGGAACAGAAGAAGGTCCTTTGAGCGTGCTCAGAGGCTCGATGCAAAATTTTGCTTGTAACCTACAGAGCTCGCTTTCGAGGGAGTCCCTGGAGAATCTGAACTGACATCCTAAAAAGGGGGGTTGTCTCAACACAGGGAAATCAGCCCATGTGATGTATATCGATCAAGGGTTCTAACTGCAAAGACTTGCAGCTCTCCTTGGGTTTCATGGTGAGTTAACAGCATGATGGACATGCACATAACATACACTGTCACCCTGAGGGGGAAAGCCTGTGCAAACCATCTTGTGTGTGGCGTAGCAATTCTTTTTCGGTCTCAGTCAGCAGATTGTTTGCCATATGTGTATTGCTTGGTTTTGCTTTTTGTTGCTGTGCTTAGTGGAAGAGAGGAGAGAAGAGGAGAGGAGAGGACAGACAGAGATCTTGAAACCTAGTCTTCCTCAGCTCAGCTGGATTCAGCAAGGACAATTTGTCAAACTGGAACATGAAGAAAGGCACACAAACACTCTTTTGTCCAGTTTTGCTATGGATTCCATCTTATTTGCTAGCTGAGGGTTCCAGTGAGGGTAGGGATGTATGAATGCTCCACATTACAGGAAGGATATAGCCAGGTTAGAGTCAGTGCAGCGCAGGGCCACAAGGATGGTGGCCGGTTTGCAGGGGATGCCATATGAGGCAAGATTGAGGGAACTGGGTCTCTTCAGCCTGGAGAAGAGGGGACTCCGAGGGGATCTGTTGTCCATATAGGTACGTGAGGGGGTGTCACACGGAGGTGGGTAGATACCTGTTCTCCCCTGCGGAGGAAGGCAGGATGCGCTCCAACGGAGCAAAGTGCAGGGAACCCAGGTTCCATTTGGATGTCAGGAAGCACTTCCTGACAGTCAGGACCCTGAGGGTGTGGAATGGGCTTCCATGGGACGTGGTTGGTGCCCCACCGGTGCGGGTCTTCAAGGATAGGCTGGACATGCACATGGTGGACATATCATGAGCAGAGCTGGCTGGAGCCGGGAGTCAGACTAGATGGCCCGGGAGGCCCCTTCTGACTCGCTCATTCCTATGTTTCTATGAATATAAATCCATTCCATCCATACCGTATGTAAGATCAGTCACCTTCCTTTCCACTTACAAATTCTCATTTGCACAAATTCATACTCCAGGACATGTGCAGGCCTGAGTCTGCTCCTCTGGAGAAGGACTAGCCTTCTAGATCTATGCAGGCCCTCTCATTGGGTAGCCCTTTCAGCCAGATCTCACATCATGGGGTCTGGGACCAGACAGGGCTCATCCCCCTCCTCTTCTGCATCCCCTTCCTTCTCTTCTAAACCCTTTCTGTTCCCATGGTCTACCTGGGCTCCTGGAGGTGGCAGCCTTGAGATAACCTTTCCCTTCTCCATCTTGATTCCCGCACAAGTGCTTTCTTGTCACTAAGGGTGTGTAAGAGGACAACTAGATGGGCAGGTTAGAATACTTAGGAAGGCAAATAGAAGCTCTGAATATTGGTGCAAGGGGGGAATTCGTATTGAAATGTACTGAATCAGACACATATCTCTTCATCTATCATACTGCAGAAGGAAAAGATCAAAGTCCTTTGAGATCTTGCTGCTGGTACTGGAGAGCCACCAGCCCTTAGAACAGACAATGGTATTGCCATAATTTGTATTATGTACAAATAGCCAGCTCTGCAACAATTCCCTTGGGAAAAATGCATGTACAAATGTGTGAGCAGGCCTCCAGAGATGCATTTGGATTCCCATTCAGCATAGCTTAGGGGGAAATTGCAGGAAGTCAATGCAAGCAGGGAAAGCCAAATATTTGGACAAAATAATCATGGGACCAAAGATGGAATTCAACCAAGGAGTTCATTCCATGGCTAATTCCTCTAGCACTTATCATTGTGAGCCTTCATTTCAATAAAGCTTGAAAAGAGGGTACTCCAAGAGTCAATTTCCCCCTCTGGAACTGACCAGCATCACACCCTTCCTTGCCACTGGAAAAACCACGGCCTTTCTGCTGAAAATAGCAGAAATAGATGCAGCAATGGCTATGCTTAAAAAGGCCTCTAGGGCGGCTTCTGGGAGGAGCTACATCAATGCCCCAGGACATGCCTCGGTGTTGGTGTTGCAGTGGATGAACAATGTTGGAGGCTACAAAAAGTCCATGGCCACCACAACTACCGCTTCTGTCCTAAACTGAGCTTTCTGATTTGCCTCAAACCGCCACTGGAATGCCTGCCATCCCTCCTTCCTTTCTCCCTTCCTCCCTTTCACAACCAGAAGATCCTTCCGCTTCCTCTCCAAGCCAGCCAGTAGAAATCCTGGCAACCAATGCCACCTGAGCTTCCCCAGGGAGTACCAAGCTCAAGAGCACACCCACACTGTTGTTAATATCACTTGTATGGTTCTTGATTAAATCTTTTACATTTCTTGCTTGCCTTCGCCCGTCCCTAAACTGCTTCCAGATCCCTGTGCGATCATGCGATGGAAATGAGAGGCAGTATTGGTGATTCATATGTTGCTGATGATTCATTCATACCTCTAAAGGACTTCCCTCAGCAGTTTCATGGAGATATTGAAAAGCATAAGGGGAAAAGATGGAACCCTTCGGTGCCCCACAATTGAATGCAATGCAACCACCAACAATGTGATGCAGCCACCAAAAGGGCAAATGCTATTTTGGGATGCATTAACAGAAGTATTACTTCCCAATCATGAGAAGTAGCAGTTCCTCTATCCTCCTCACTAGTCAGACCTAACCTGGAATACTGTGTCCAGATTTGGGCACCAAGATTTAAGAAAGACTCAGGTAAATTAGAAAGGGTCCAACAGAAATGATCCAGGGTTGGGAAACACTGCCCTGTGAGGAGAGACTGAGAGAACTGGGCATGTTCATCCTTGAGAAGAGAAGGCTGAGGGGGGACATGGGATCCCTCTAGAAGGACCTCAAAGGCTGTCACAAAAAGGAAGGTCAAGATCTCTTCTTCCTGATGCCAGAGTGTAGGACACGGAATAATCAGTTCAAGTTGTGACAACCCAGATCCAGGCTGAACATCAGGAAAAACTTACTCACTCAATGTCAGAGCAATACGAGTGGAACCAGCTGCCTGGAGAGGTGCTGGGCTCTCCCACACTAGAGACATTCAAGGAGAAACTGGACAGCCACCTGTATGGGATGGTGTGACTTGGTGTCCTGCAACAGCAGGGGTTGGACTCGATGGCTTTCATGGCCCCTTCAACTTTACTTTTCTATGATTCTATAAATGGCCAGGGGCAATCCCAAGCACCACCTTCTGTGTCTTTTCCTCTAGGAACAACTAAAAACACTATAACAAGGAATTTCTTACATTTGATCAAGAAATATATGATGGTCAGTGGACATGAAAGGTACTGAGTGGCCCAAGTTAACCAACTTGGGTGCATGCCTCCATCCAACTCTGGGAGTAAGACCTCTCCTAAGGCAACTAAGGCTGTTCTTGTCCCCAAACTGGGTCTGACTGGAATGGTTTCAAACAATCAACATTATCCCAAACTCCTTGGAATAGAGAAGCTACCACATGCTTCCATATCTTGCCCAAGAATGGCAAGTTTCACACTGAGTGGTGATTATCAGAAAGAATAAGAGAGTAATGGTCTCACTTCCGCTTCCTTTAAGATAGTAGGGACCTCTCCTTCTCTCAATGATGCATTAATAAACCCAGAGGTCCAAGTCTGCAGCTCAGGAGGGGCAAAAGACAGTGAACAAGTGGCAGGCTTTGATAATCCAAACTGCTCATTTACTACCTCAGCCATATAAGCAGAAAGCTCTCCATAACACCTTGAGCAGATGGCATTCTGGTCATATACTGCTCTGACGCTGTTGGAACAACTGCATGGAAAGGATTAATTTCACCTACAAAATGTCCAGCAAATTGAACAGGGTGTAACAACCTGCATTCTTCCTCAGCCTCAGAGTGTTTCTTTCCAAAGAGCTCTTTATTGTTTCCAAGCATAAATCATCCAGCCACACAAAGTGGTTATTTGAACCCAATCAAGCGATTCCTTCCCAAAACTCTCCTTATGAGCATGTGTGTGTCCCAATTTGCAGGAAGGGGCACTGTGGAAGCATTCATGCCTCCATTTATTTATTTATTTATTTATTTTCTGATTTATATCCTGCCTTTTTCTGACAAAGGGCTCAAGGCAGCTGACATCATTCTCCTCCTCCATCTTATCCCCACAACAACAACCCTGTGAGGCAGGTTGGGCTGAGAGACTGTGACTGGTCCAGAGACCCAGTGGGCTCCATGGCCGAGCGGGGACTCGAACCCGGATCGCCTGAGTCCCAGTCCCACGCTCTTGACCACTACGCCACACCGGCTCTCCATTCCACATGCTTCCCATCCAGTTGGGCTTCTTGCCTCTGCCTGGCCACGGGGGCCAGCACTGCAGGGAGAGGCTGGTCTCCATTTGAGGATCCCCCAGCCCCAATGGCCCCTCCCACTGACTGTATCTCCACACTCTCCCCAAGGTCCGCCTGGCGTGCCTCCGCATCTGCTCTCGGGCAAGTCTGTTCCACCTCCATTTCCTCTCATTGCCTCTCAGGACTTTGGACAGCCTCCTGCTCCTCGGTCCCCTTGGAAGGTCCTTCTGAATCCAAATCAGTGGAAGCAGCATGACTAGCTTTCTGCAGGAATGCCTTCCTGAGCCTGCCATCACACCTGCTCTCAACACAGGGTGAGCTTCTGAGACTAAAGCTGTTTCCCCAGGCCCATTCTGAGAAGGAACCTCCAAGGTTTTGAGATGAACTCTTAACTGTGGGTCATTGTTTCCATGAGTCTCTCATCATTTGTCCCTGCTCCTCCTGTTCCATTGTTCTCAGCAACCCAGACATCCAGAGCACTCTTCTGGTCATTAACTAAGTTGAGGATGCTTGGTAATGATCAAATATTGAAAATAAGCAAAGCGTTTAACCTATGAATTTAAAAGGGACACCCACTGTTTTCTTATTATGGTTCCGTTTCTTACCCATCATTGCTTCTGTCCACTTGGTGTGATGAGACCTGAGCATCCGAGTTGCTATCGCTTCAGCCTCTGCCTATTCCTTTGACCAACCAAAGCTCGATTTAATTCATTTTTGGCTGGGGGAAGAGGGATATCAATGCCTTCTTGCATGCCTTACAAGGACTTCTGTGCCTTTCTGCTCCTTAGGCTGGGTATAAATGAACAAATTTCCATGCTGCGGTTTGGTAAAGCCAAGCATAATGAACACGACTTTCATTTCTGCATGAGCTTTAGGGAAGAACCTCAGATTGGAATGAACCCCAATATTTTGCTTCATTCTCAAAAAAGGGGGTGCATTTAGCCAACACTGGTGCTGTTATCTGGAGTGGCATGTTTGATATGCCCTGCCAGGTTGCATTTATCAGCTGAGGTTACATTAGAGAGAAATTAAAACTGCCAGCAAAGCAATCTAATGGCATAAACCAACATGCCAGCCCCAAAACATTATTCTAGAAAGGGCAAGTTAGGAACAGTTGGAAGTGTAGTAGGAAAGAAAATTATTTTTGTGCCATTCTTATTTTTAGTAGTTTGGAGAGAGGACTGGGAGATAAAGAGTTCTCTTTCTGACAGGAAAGTTGTTTCTTCAGCACATAAAGTGAGACAGTCAGGCTTTTGAATGGCACAGAAAGAGTAGCAGCTGCGAATGGGGTCAGGAAGACAAGCAATGGGTGGCTGATCATTAAACATGAGAGAAAGGCCATGCAGGGTCACTGGCCACTCAGCAGCATTGTACGGATAATTGGACATTCTCTACCACTTACCCGGATCTTGAACATTCAGCAGTTCCAGCTGTGCCTGGACTTTGGGGATGTTAGTTTTTTTAAAAAGGAACTTCACCCCTTAAATATGTCCTTGGCATGGAGGATGGTGCTGACAAAGGGTTTAGTCTACAATACGCTGCCTGTTCTTTGGGTCTGGGACCTTCTCTTGGGAGGGATCCCAACCAGTCAACAGGGTTGCAATGCAACTGAGGTTGTGACATGGGCCTCAACTATCCATGCAGACCATCCCAAAGGCATTGATTAAGGATATGTGAGGAATCTCTCTGGGGGTGTGAATCTGTTGGATTCCCTGAACTCAGTTCCCTAGGCTATGGACCATTCTGCAGTGGCTCTGTGTCTGAATTCCTGGCAAATCGTCCCTGAGTTCACGGAGTTGCCCCTTCTGTGCCTGGCCTTGCTGCTGGACTTGGAGGTTGGACACAAGGAATGGCATCAGATGCGACTGCTCATGGGGCCCTTCTTCCACCACTGCCAGCTGCCATGGTGTGGTAGAAGGTTGGTCACCAGGAATGGCACCTGGCAGGACAACTCGCAGTGCCCCATGGCATCAGATGCGACTGCTCATGGGGCCCCTCTTCCACCACTGCCAGCTGCAATGGCATGGAAGAAGGTGGGTCACCAGGAATGGCACCTGGCAGGACCAGTCACAGTGCCCCTCTTCAGTGTTCTGCAGCCACTCTTTCGGCGGCCATACTTGATGGGGAATGTTGCTGGGTGCCCAACTGGAGCTTCGTGGATGTTTGTGGACTTCCTCTTGGCTTGGCTTGCTTAGCAGGACCAGGGTGAGCACGAGAGAAATTCTGTAGTTGCTGAAGGGATAGTTTCCAAAAGGGTTCGTCTGAACCCCAGTACTGAAACATGATACTATAGCTTATCTCAGCCTCACATTTCCATTATTTGGATTCAGAGTTCGGACTGGCCTATTTGGAATATTGTTTGGAAAGCCTTCCTTCACTAGAGAACTGTGGATGAAAAAATGACTGCTTTATGGGATGAATGAGCTCCATATCCCAGTGCCAACAGAATGCAGTTGAGATCCCCAACAATTTCAGACACGTGGGAATATTTGGGAATTTCAGAACCTGGTGTGGACAGTAGTGGTGGATTGCTCACTTCTCGTCTACCTGTCCCAACCACAGATCTTAGGTAGCACCTTTTGTTTCATATCTGTGGGACATCATTTTTTTTCTTAATGAAAGGTTTGTGTAAATCAGTTATTGCTGGCAGTGAGGTGCATCTAATGCTTCTTTGAAGCACATGTTTCGGTTATCTCCAGCAGTTGCTTCTTTCAGGAAGAAGGTTGCTACACTGATACATTTTGTATTGGAAAAGTCTTTAACGTTCACTGATGGCCACACTCTTAAGTTATCGGCTTTTCGGAAATTAACAAATGATCAGTATGAATGGCCTAGTTGCATCCCTTTGATAGCTATAAGACTGATATCACAACATTGGAAGGACAAATACGCACCTCCTATAGTTCAATAGAGCAAGGACCTCATGGCACTTTCAACATCGGAATGGATGGCATATAGATACTACCTTCAAATGGAGCATTGTTTGAATGCATGGCCTGCTTTTTAAAAGCCTGTGTACCATGGCAACAACAACAGCTTTATAGGCCAACTTTCTTCTGGAAAGGCTCTCTTCCTCTCCATTTTATCCTCACAAGAATAAATCTGTAAAGTAGGTTAGGTTTAGAGTTTGGCCCAAAGCCACCCAGAGGGCTTCATTGTGGCGTAGGGACTAGAATCCAGCTCTCCTAGGGCCCACCAGCACTGCCACCAGCAAGCCGTTCTGCTAGATGGATTCAGTGGAATCCATTCTGCGAGCATGCATGGGCTTCTAGTCATGCTTGGTCCAGTTCTGGAAAGCAAGCTGAACCAAGAGGAATTCTGAGCATTCCTGAGGAACTAAGCTTGCACAAAGGGGACCCTTGTCCTGCGCCAGGTGGAATAGCTCAAAGGCCGCTGCAGGCGGCATGGAAGGGTGCCTCTGCTTGTGCAGTGGTCCCGCAGGACAATATTCCTGGCCAGCCCTGCGGAAACAGCCTTCTCCCAGGTCAGGTGCAACAGCACAGGCAAAGCTTGCACATGCGGCATAAAAGAGGCTTGATCCCTGGGCACTGCCCAATGGATGCTGGGCATGTGCTCACCAGGAACCTGGGCTGAGGGTGGTGATGAAGAAGACTGGAGTCCAGCGATTTCGGTTCAGGGAAGTCAACAGGTTCCCGCTGCCAAACCCAGCTCCTCACACACCCTTCTTGAGTGTGGGTTGTTACTGAACTCTGGGTTATCATTGTTTGAACTCAGCCAAGATAGCAAACCATGGTGAACAATCACGGCTCACACCGAACAACAAACCATGGGTTCTCTTTGTAGGTTGTCCATCGTTAACAAACCATGGCTTGTTAATACAGATGGCTTCAGACAACTCCATCACCCACATTTTAACAATAGCCTGCAGTTCAGTGATAACCCACACCAAACCTATACTGAGAGAGAGAGAGAGAGAGAGAGAGAGAGAGAGAGAGAGAGAGAGAG